>NW_027590839.1:0-161000 GCF_964213995.1 Mustelus asterias
CTCCACCCTATCCAGCCCCTTCATTATCTTATAGGTCTCGATAAGATCCCCCCTCAGCCTTCTAAATTCCAACGAGTACAAACCCAATCTGCTCAGTCTCTCCTCATAATCAACACCCCTCATCTCTGGTATCAACCTGGTGAACCTTCTCTGCACTCCCTCCAAGGCCAATATATCCTTCCGCAAATAAGGGGACCAATACTGCACACAGTATTCCAGCTGTACCAATGACCTGTACAGATGCAGCAAGACATCTCTGCTTTTATATTCTATCCCCCTTGCGATATAGGCCAACATCCCATTTGCCTTCTTGATCACCTGTTGCACCTGCAGACTGGGTTTTTGCGTCTCATGCACAAGGACCCCCAGGTCCCTTTGCACAGTAGCATGTTGTAATTTTTTTCCATTTAGATAATAATCCAATTTGCTATTATTTCCTCCAAAGTGAATAACCTCGCATTTGTCAACGTTATCCTCCATCTGCCAGATCCTCGCCCACTCACTCAGCCTGTCCAAATCTCTCTGCAGACCTTCTACGCCCTCCACACGATTCACTTCTCCACTTATCTTTGTGTCGTCTGCAAACTTTGTTACCCTACACTCAGTCCCCTCCTCCGGATCGTCTATATAAATGGTAAATAGTTGAGGCCCCAGTGCCGATCCCTGCGGCACGCCGCTAGTTCCCATCCGCCAACCAGAAAAGCACTATTCCAACTCTCTTCTTCCTGTCGGATAGCCAATCCCCAATGCACGCTAACACCCTACCTCCAACTCCGAGCGACCCAATCTTCTGCAGCAACCTTTTGTGAGGCACCTTATCAAACGCCTTTTGGAAATCCAAAAACACCGCATCCACCGGTTCCCCTCCGTCAACCGCACTAGTCACATCTTCATAAAAATCCAACAAGTTCGTCAAGCACGACTTTCCCCTCATGAATCCATGCTGTGTCTGCTTAATCGAACCATTCTTACCCAGATGGCCTGCTATTTCTTCTTTAATGATGGATTCCAGCATTTTCCCAACTACTGACGTTAAGCTAACCGGCCTGTAGTTACCCGCCTTTAGTCAATTTCCTTTTTTAAACAGCGGCGTAACATTAGCCGTTTTCCAATCCGCCGGCACTACCCAGAATCCAATGAATTTTGATAAATAACCACTAACGCATCCGCTATTACCTCTGAAATTTCTTTCAGCACCCTGGGATGCATTTCATCCGGGCCCGGGGACTTGTCCACCTTCAGTCCCATTAGTCTACCAAGCACTGCCTCTCTAGTAACAATAATTGTATTGAGTACCTCTCCTCCTACCAACCCTCTATCGTTAATATTCGGTAAACTATTTGTGTCTTCCACCGTGAAGACCGACACAAAAAACTTATTTAAAGTTTCAGCCATTTCCTCATTTCCCACTGTGAAATCCCCCCTCTCGTCCTCCAAGGGTCCAACATTCACTCTTGCCACTCTATTCCTTTTTATATATTTGTAAAAGCTTTTACTATCATTTTTTATATTTAGAGCTCGCCTAGCTTCATAACGTATCTTTCCTTTCTTGATCGCTTTCTGAGTCGTTCTTTGTTGTTTCTTAAAGTTTTCTCAATCTTCCGATTCTCCACTATTTTTGGCCACTCTGTACGCATCGGTCTTTAATTTAATACTCTCCTTAATTTCCTTCATTATCCACGGCTGGTTATCCCTTTTCTTACAGTCCTTCTTTATCACCTTCTTTATTTGCATATCTGCAGATTAGTTGGATTGGCCATGCCAAATTGTCCCTTAGTGTCCAAAGATGTGCAGGTTAGGGTGGATTGGCCATGCTAAATTGTCCCTTAGTGTCCAAAGATGTGCGGGTTAGGGGGGATTGGCCATGCTAAATTGTCCCTTAGTGTCCAAAGATGTGCGGGTTAGGGTGGATTGGCCATGCTAAATTGCCCCTTAGTGTCCAAAGATGTGCGGGTTAGGGTGGATTGGCCATGCTAAATTGTCCCTTAGTGTCCAAAGATGTGTAGGTTAGGGTGGATTGGCCGTGCTGAATTGTCCCTTACTGTCCAAAGATGTGCAGGTTAGGGTGGATTGGCCGTGCTAAATTGTCCCTTAGTGTCCAAAGATGTGCAGGTTAGGGTGGATTGGCCATGCTAAATTGCCCCTTAGTGTCCAAAGATGTGCAGGATAGGTGGATTGGCCATGCTAAATTGCCCCTTAGTGTCCAAAGATGTGCAGGTTAGGTGGATTGGCCATGCTAAATTGCCCCTTAGTGTCCAAAGATGTGCGGGTTAGGGTGGATTGGCCGTGCTCAATTGTCCCTTCGTGTCCAAAGATGTGCAGGTTAGGGTGGATTGGCCATGCTAAATTGCCCCTTAGTGTCCAAAGATGTGCGGGTTAGGGTGGATTGGCCATGCTAAATTGTCCCTTAGTGTCCAAAGATGTGCAGGTTAGGTGGATTGGCCATGCTAAATTGCCCCTTAGTGTCCAAAGATGTGCGGGTTAGGGTGGATTGGCCATGCTAAATTGTCCCTTAGTGTCCAAAGATGTGCAGGTTAGGTGGATTGGCCATGCTAAATTGTCCATACTGTCCAAAGATGTGCAGGTTAGGTGGATTGGTCATGCTAAATTGTCCCTTAGTGTCCAAAGATGTGCAGGTTAGGTGGATTGGCCAAGCTAAATTGCCCCTTAGTGTCCAAAGATGTGCAGCGCAGGTGGATTGGCCATGCTAAATTGTCCCTTCGTGTCCAAAGATGTGTAGGTTAGGTGGATAGGCCATGCTAAATTGTCCCTTAGTGACCAAAGATGTGTAGGTTAGGGTGGATTGGCCATGCTAAATTGTCCCTTAGTGACCAAAGATGTGCAGGTTAGGTGGATTGGCCATGCTAAATTGTCCCTTAGTGTTCAAAGATGTGCGGGTTCGGTGGATTGGCCATGCTAAATTGTCCCTTAGTGTCCAGAGATGTGCAGGTTAGGGTGGATTGGCCGTGCTAAAGTTTCCCTTAGTGTCCAAAGATGTGTAGGTTAGGGTGGATTGGCCATGCTAAATTGTCCCTTAGTGACCAAGGATGTGTAGCTTAGGGTGGATTGGCGATGCTAAATTGTCCCTTAGTGTCCAAAGATGTGCAGGTTAGGGTGGATTGGCCGCACTAAATTGTCCCTTAGTGTCCAAAGATGTGCAGGTTCGGTGGATTGGCCGTGCTAAATTGTCCCTTAGTGTCCAAAGATATGTAGGTTAAGTAGATTGGCCGTGCTAAATTGTCCCTTAGTGTCCAAAGATGTGCAGGTTAGGTGGATTGGCCGTGCTAAATTGTCCCTTAGTGTCCAAAGATGTGCAGGTTGGGTGGATTGGCCATGCTAAATTGTCCCTTAGTGTCCAAAGATGTGCGGGTTAGGGTGGATTGGCCATGCTAAATTGTCCCTTAGTGACCAAAGATGTGTAGGTTAGGGTGGATTGGCCATGCTAAATTGTCCCTTAGTGACCAAAGATGTGCAGGTTAGGTGGATTGGCTCAGCTAAATTGTCCCTGAGTGTCCAAAGATGTGCAGGTAGGTGGAATGGCCGTGCTAAATTGTCCCTTAGTGTCCAAAGATGTGCAGGTTAGGGTGGATTGGCCATGCTAAATTGTCCCTTAGTGTCCAAAATGTACAGGTTAGGTGGATTGGCCGTGCTAAATTGTCCCTTAGTGTCCAAAGATGTGTAGGTTAGGGTGGATTGGCCATGCTAAATTGTCCCTTAGTGACCAAAGATGTGGAGCTTAGGGTGGATTGGCCATGCTAAATTGTCCCTTATTGTCCAAAGATGTGCAGGTTAGGGTGGATTGGCCATGCTAAATTGTCCCTTAGTGTCCAAAGATGTGCAGGTTAGGGTGGATTGGTCATGCTAACCTGTCCCTTAGTGTCCAAAGATGTGCAGGTAGGTGGATTGGCCATGCTAAATTGTCCCTTAGTGACCAAAGTTGTGTAGGTTAGGCTGGATTGGCCATGCTAAATTATCCCTTAGTGACCAAAGATGTGCAGGTTAGGGTGAATTGGCCATGCTAAATTGTCCCTTAGTGTCCAAAGATGTGCAGGTTAGGGTGGATTGGCCATGCTAAATTGTCCCTTAGTGACCAAAGATGTGTAGGTTAGGTTAATTCTTTTGAAAGTTCATTTTTTAGTAACAAGTCGGCTTATATTAACACTGCAATGAAGTTACTGTGAGTATCCCCTAGTCGCCCACACTCCGGAGCCTGTTCGGGGTTCCACTGAGGGAGAATTTAGCACGGCCCAATGCACCCTAACCAGCACGTCTTTCAGACTGTGGGAGGAAACCGGAGCACCCGGAGGAAACCCACGCAGACACGGGGAGCACGTGCAGACTCCACACAGACAGTGACCCAAGCCGTGAATCGAACCCGGGTCCCTGGCGCTGTGAGGCAGCAGCGCTAACCCGCTGTGCCACCCTGAGAGAATTTCGCATGCGAGATTTAAATGGTCCACATTTTCCCTCCTCCTTCAGCCCCACCAATCAGTTCTCATCCTCAGCCTTCTCTGCTGTAGCGAAAATGTCAGGAGAGTGTTTCCACTCATGGGGGAGCGTCGGATCAGAGGGCACAGTCTCAGAATGAGGGGGTGCTCGTTTTAGATGGATGTGGAGAGGAATATCTTCTCTCCAAGACTGGTCGTCCTTTAGGATTCCTTACCCCAGGGGACACCGAGTCCTCGGACATTTCCGAGGCCGAGGTCGGTGCTTCCTTTTTTGTTTAATCACTCGGGGGGATTTAAGGGAGAGAAGACAGGAAAGTGGAGTGAGAGAGCATTCAGATGGGCCTGATCTGATTAGATCAACTTCATGTGATTTGATTTATTATTGTCACATGTATTGGGATACAGTGAAAAGTATTGTTCCTTGCGCGCTATACAAAGCATACCGTTCATAGAGAAGGAAAGGAGAGAGTGCAGAATGTAGTGTTACAGTTACAGCTGGGGTGTAGAGAAAGATCAACTTAATGCGAGGTAGGTCCAGTCAAAAGTCTGACAGCAGCAGGGAAGAAGCTGTTCTCGAGTCGGTCGGTACGTGTCCTCAGACTTTTGCATCTTTTTCCCGATGGAAGAAGGTGGAAGAGAGAATGTCCGGGGTGCGTGGGGTCCTTAATTATGCTGGCTGCTTTTCCCCGAGGCAGCGGGAAGTGTAGACAGAGTCAATGGGTGGGAGGCTGGTTTGCGTGATGGGACTGGGCTACATTCACAACCCTTTGTAGTTCCTTGCGGTCTTGGGCAGAGCAGGAGCCCATACCAAGCTGTGATCAACCAGAAAGAATGTTTTCTATGGTGCATCTGTAAAAGTTGGTGAGCGTCGTAGCTGACATGTCAAATTTCCTTAGCCTCCTGAGAAAGTAGAGGTGTTGGTGGGGCTTTCTTAACTATAGTGTCGGCGTGGGGGGGACCAGGACAGGTTGTTGGTGATCTGGACACCCAAAAACTTGAAGCTCTCGACCCTTTCTACTTCGTCCCCGTTGATGTGGACAGGGGCATGTTCTCCTCTACGCTTCCTATTTTCGCCAGAACAGAGAAGGTTAAGGGTTGATTTGATTAAAGATTACAAGCAATTCAGGGGGACTGATCAGGAGCAGATAGAGGGGTGTTATCTGTCCTGTTTGCTGACCGAAGGTTGCACAGGGGTGGGCAGACTCTAAGAGTTCGAAATAGACCCTACAGGAGAAAAACTGGGAAATGCTTGGGCACACGAAAGCAACCAACTGATGCTGGTTCAATTATTAATTTTAAGTCTTGCAACGAAGAGATTGTTATTCCATAGACGTGGGGCAAAGGTGGCTAATGTGTTAGTTACAATGTACTCCAAACTCACTGAATGTGGGAACACTGGCCGGAGAAGAATGGGGCCTCCTCCTGTCCCTGTGTAACAGGCCGAAGAAGAATGGGGCCTCCTCCTGTTCCTGTGTAACAGGCCGGAGAAGAATGGGGCCTCCTCCTGTTCCTGTGTAACAGGCTGGAGAAGGGGTTGAATGGGGCCTCCTCCTGTTCCTGTGTAACAGGCTGGAGAAGGGGCTGAATGGGGCCTCCTCCTGGTCCTGTGTAACAGGCTGGAGAAGGGGCTGAATGGGGCCTCCTCCTGTTCCTGTGTAACAGGCTGGAGAAGGGGCTGAATGGCCTCCTCCTGTTCCTGTGTAACAGGCCGGAGAAGGGGCTGAATGGCCTCCTCCTGTTCCTGTGTAACAGGCCGGAGAAGGGGCTGAATGGCCTCCTCCTGTTCCTGTGTAACAGGCTGGAGAAGGGTCTGAAGGGGGCCTCCTCCTGTTCCTCTGTAACAGGCTGGAGAAGGGGCTGAATGGGGCCTCCTCCTGTTCCTGTGTAACAGGCTGGAGAAGAATGGGGCCTCCTCCTGTTCCTGTGTAACAGGCTGGAGATGTGGCTGAATGGGGCCTCCTCCTGTTCCTGTGTAACAGGCTGGAGAAGGGGCTGAATGGGCCTCCTCCTGTTCCCTGTGTGACAAGCTGGGGAAGGGGCTGAATGGCCTCCTACTGCTACTTGTAATAATGAACAAAAAAAATTACAGCACAGGAACAGACCCTTCGGCCCTCCAAGCCTGCACCGACTATGCTGCCCGACTGAACTAAAACCCCCTACCCTTCCAGGGACCAGATCCCTCTATTCCCATCCTATTCATATATTTGTCAAGACGCCCCTTAAAAGTAACGATCGTATCCGCTTCCACTCCCTCACCCGGCAGCGAGTTCCAGGCACCCACCACCCTCTGTGTAAAAAATCTACCTCATACATCTCCTTTAAACCTTGTCCCTCGCACCTCAAACCTGTGCCTCTCGTAATGGACTCTTCCACCCTGGGAAAAAGCTTCTGAATATCCACTCTGTCCATGCCTCTCATAATCTTGCAGACTTCTATCAGGTCTCCCCTCAACCTCCATCACTCCAGGGAGAACAAACCGAGTTTCTCCAACCTCTCCTCATAGCTAATGCCCTCCATACCAGGCAACATCCTGGTAAATCTTTTCTGTACCCTCTCCAAAGCCTCCACATCCTTCTGGTACTGTGGCGACCAGAATTGAACACTATATTCCAAGTGCGGTATAACTAAGGTTCTATAAAGCTGCAACATGACTTGCCAATTTTTAAACTCAACACCCCGGCCGATGAAGGCAAGCATGCCGTATGCCTTCTTCACTACCTTCTCCACCTGCGTTGCCACTTTCAGTGACCTGTGTACCTGTACACCCAGATCCCTCTGCCTATCAATACTCTTAAGGGTTCTGCCATTTACTGTATATTTCCTATCTGAATCAGACCTTCCAAAATGCATTACCTCACATTTGTCCGGATTAAACTCCATCTGCCATCTCTCCGCCCAAGTCTCCAACTGATCTATATCCTGCTGTAACCTCCGATGGTGCTCATCGCTATCCGCAAACCCACCAAACTTTGTGTGGTCCGCAAACTTACTAATCAATCCAGTTACATTATCATCGAAATGATTTATAATATATTACAAACAGCAAAGTTCCCAGCACCGATCCCTGAGGAACACCACTTGTCACAGCCCTCCATTCAGAAATGCTGGACAGGCTGGAGAAGGGGCTGAATGGGGCCTCCTCCTGTTCCAGTGGAACAGGCTGGAGAAGGGGCTGAATGGGGCCTCCTCCTGTTCCTGTGTAACCGGCTGGAGAAGGGGCTGAATGGGGCCTCCTCCTGTTCCTGTGTTACGGGCTGGAGAAGGGGCTGAATGGCCTCCTCCTGTTCCTGTGCAACAGGCTGGAGAAGGGGCTGAATGGCCTCCTCCTGTTCCTGTGTAACAGGCTGGAGAAGAGGCTGAATGGGGCCTCCTCCTGTTCCTGTGTAACAGGCTGGAGAAGGGGCTGAATGGCCTCCTCCTGTTCCTGTGTAACAGGCTGGAGAAGGGGCTGAATGGGGCCTCCTCCTGTTCCTGTGTTACAGGCTGGAGAAGGGTCTGAATGGGGCTTCCTCCTGTTCCTGTGTAACAGGCTGGAGAAGGGTCTGCATGGGGCCTCTTCCTTTTCCCTGTGTAACAGACTGGAGAAGGGGCTGAATGGGGCCTCCTCCTGTTCCTGTGTAACAGGCTGGAGAAGGGGCTGAATGGGGCCTCCTCCTGTTCCTGTGTAACAGGCTGTAGAAGGGGCTGAATGGGGCCTCCTCCTGTTCCTGTGTAACAGGCTGGAGAAGGGACTGAATGGGGCCTCCTCCTGTTCCTGTGTAACAGGCTGGAGAAGGGGCTGAATGGGGCCTCCTCCTGTTCCTGTGTAACAGGCTGGAGAAGGGGCTGAATGGGGCCTCCTCGTGTTCCTGTGTAACAGGCTGGAGAAGGGGCTGAATGGGGCCTCCTCCTGTTCCTGTGTAACAGGCTGGAGAAGGGGCTGAATGGGGCCTCCTCCTGTTCCTGTGTAACAGGCTGGAGAAGGGGCTGAATGGGGCCCGCTCCTGTTCCTGTGTAACAGGCTGGAGAAGGGGCTGAATGGGGCCTCCTCCTGTTCCTGTGTAACAGGCTGGAGAAGGGGCTGAATGGGGCTTCCTCCTGTTCCTGTGTAACAGGCTGGAGAAGGGTCTGAATGGGGCCTCCTCCTGTTCCTGTGTAACAGGCTGGAGAAGGGGCTGAATGGGATCTCCTCTCTTTCCCTGTGTAACAGACTGGAGAAGGGGCTGAATGGGGCCTCCTCCTGTTCCTGTCTAACAGGCTGGAGAAGGGGCTGAATGGGGCCTCCCCCTGTTCCTGTGTAACAGGCTGGAGAAGGGGCTGAATGGGGCCTCCTCCTGTTCCTGTGTAACAGGCTGGAGAAGGGGCTGAATGGGGCCTCCTCCTGTTGCTGTGTAACAGGCTGGAGAAGGAGCTGAATGGGGCCTCCTCCTGTTCCTGTGTAACAGGCTGGAGAAGGGACTGAATGGGGCCTCCTCCTGTTCCTGTATAACAGGCTGGAGAAGGGGCTGAATGGGGCCTCCTCCTGTTCCTGTGTAACAGACTGGCGAAGGAACTGAATGGGGCCTCCTCCTGTTCCTGTTTTACAGGCTGGAGTAGGGGCTGAATGGCCTCCTCCTATTCCTGTCCAACAGGCTGGAGAAGGGGCTGAATGGGGCCTCCTCCTGTTCCTGTGTAACAGGCTGGAGAAGGGGCTGAAAGGCCTCTTCCTGTTCCTGTGTAACAGGCTGAAGAAGGGGCTGAATGGCCTCCTCCTGTTCCTGTGTAACAGGCTGGAGAAGGGGCTGAATGGCCTCCTCCTGTTCATGTGTAACAGGCTGGAGTAGCGGCTGAATGGCCTCCTCCTGTTCCCAGTGAAACAGGCTGGAGAAGGGGCTGAATGGGGCCTCCTCCTGTTCCTGTTTAACAGGCTGGAGTAGGGGCTGAATGGCCTCCACCTGTTCCTGTGTAAGAGGCTGGAGAAGGGGCTGAATGGCCTCCTCCTGTTCCTGTGTAACAGGCTGGAGAAGGGGCTGAATGGGGCCTCCTCCTGTTCCTGTGTAACAGGCTGGAGAAGGGGCTGAATGGCCTCCTCCTGTTCCTGTGTAACAGGCTGGAGAAGTGGCTGAATGGGGCCTCCTCCTGTTCCTGTGTAAGAGGCTGGAGTAGGGGCTGAATGGGGCCTCCTCCTGTTCCTCTGTAACAGGCTGGAGAAGGGGCTGAATTGGGCCTCCTCCTGTTCCTGTGTAAGAGGCTGGAGAAGGGGCTGAATGGCCTCCTCCTCCTCCTCCTGTGTAATAGGCTGGAGAAGGGGCTGAATGGCCTCCTCCTGTTCCTGTCCAACAGGCTGGAGAAGGGGCTGAATGGGGCCTCCTCCTGTTCCTGTGTAACAGGCTGGAGAAGGGGCTGAAAGGCCTCTTCCTGTTCCTGTGTAACAGGCTGAAGAAGGGGCTGAATGGCCTCCTCCTGTTCCTGTGTAACAGGCTGGAGAAGGGGCTGAATGGCCTCCTCCTGTTCATGTGTAACAGGCTGGAGTAGCGGCTGAATGGCCTCCTCCTGTTCCCAGTGAAACAGGCTGGAGAAGGGGCTGAATGGGGCCTCCTCCTGTTCCTGTTTAACAGGCTGGAGTAGGGGCTGAATGGCCTCCACCTGTTCCTGTGTAAGAGGCTGGAGAAGGGTCTGAATGGCCTCCTCCTGTTCCTGTGTAACAGGCTGGAGAAGGGGCTGAATGGGGCCTCCTCCTGTTCCTGTGTAACAGGCTGGAGAAGCGGCTGAATGGCTTCCTCCTGTTCCTGTGTAACAGGCTGGAGAAGTGGCTGAATGGTGCCTCCTCCTGTTCCTGTGTAAGAGGCTGGAGTAGGGGCTGAATGGGGCCTCCTCCTGTTCCTCTGTAACAGGCTGGAGAAGGGGCTGAATGGGGCCTCCTCCTGTTCCTGTGTAAGAGGCTGGAGAAGGGGCTGAATGGCCTCCTCCTCCTCATCCTGTGTAATAGGCTGGAGAAGGGGCTGAATCGCCTCCTCCTGTTCCTGTGTAACAGGCTGGAGAAGGGGCTCAATGGGGGCTCCGCCTGTTCCTGTGTAACAGGCTGGAGAAGGGGCTGAATGGGGCCTCCTCCTGTTCCTGTGTAACAGTCTGAAAAAGGGGCTGAATGACCTCCTCCTGTTCCCGTGTAACAGTCTGGAGAAGGGGCTGAATGGGGCCTCCTCCTGTTCCTGTGTAACAGTCTGGAGAAGGGGCTGAATGGGGCCTCCTCCTGATCCCTGTGTAACAGTCTGAAAAAGGGGCTGAATGACCTCCTCCTGTTCCCTGTATAACAGGCTGGAGAAGGGGCTAAATGGGGCCTCCTCCTGTTCCTGTGTAACAGACTGGAGAAGGGGCTGAATGGGGCCTCCTCCTGTTACTGTGTTACGGGCTGGAGAAGGGGCTGAATGGGGCCTCCTCCTGTTCCTGTGTAACAGGCTGGAGAAGGGGCTGAATGGGGCCTCCTCCTGTTCCTGTGTAACAGGCTGGACAAGGGGCTGAATGGTGCCTCCTCCTGTTACTGTGTAACAGCCTGAAAATGGGGCTGAATGAGCGCCTCCTGTTCCTTTGTAACAGTCTGGAGAAGGGGCAGAATGGCCTCCTCCTGTTCCTTTTTAACAGGCTGGAGAAGGGGATGAATGGGGCCTCCACCTATTCCTGTGTAACAGGCTGGAGAATGGGCTGAATGGCCTCCTCCAGTTCCTGTGTAAGAGGCTGGAGAAGGGGCTGAATGGCCTCCTCCTGTTCCTGTGTAACAGGCTGGAGAAGGGGCTGAATGGGGCCTCCTCCTGTTCCTGTGCAAGAGGCTGGAGATGGGGCTGAATGGCCTCCTCCAGTTCCTGTGTAACAGGCTGGAGAAGGGGCTGAATGGGGCCTCCTCCTGTTCCTGTGTAACAGGCTGGAGAAGGGGCTGAATGGCCTCCTCCTGTTCCTGTGTAACAGGCCGGAGAAGGGGCTGAATGGCCTCCTCCTGTTCCTGTGTAACAGGCCGGAGAAGGGGCTGAATGGCCTCCTCCTGTTCCTGTGTAACAGGCTGGAGAAGGGTCTGAAGGGGGCCTCCTCCTGTTCCTCTGTAACAGGCTGGAGAAGGGGCTGAATGGGGCCTCCTCCTGTTCCTGTGTAACAGGCTGGAGAAGAATGGGGCCTCCTCCTGTTCCTGTGTAACAGGCTGGAGATGTGGCTGAATGGGGCCTCCTCCTGTTCCTGTGTAACAGGCTGGAGAAGGGGCTGAATGGGCCTCCTCCTGTTCCCTGTGTGACAAGCTGGGGAAGGGGCTGAATGGCCTCCTACTGCTACTTGTAATAATGAACAAAAAAAATTACAGCACAGGAACAGACCCTTCGGCCCTCCAAGCCTGCACCGACTATGCTGCCCGACTGAACTAAAACCCCCTACCCTTCCAGGGACCAGATCCCTCTATTCCCATCCTATTCATATATTTGTCAAGACGCCCCTTAAAAGTAACGATCGTATCCGCTTCCACTCCCTCACCCGGCAGCGAGTTCCAGGCACCCACCACCCTCTGTGTAAAAAATCTACCTCATACATCTCCTTTAAACCTTGTCCCTCGCACCTCAAACCTGTGCCTCTCGTAATGGACTCTTCCACCCTGGGA
The DNA here is from genome assembly GCF_964213995.1 of Mustelus asterias. NCBI lineage: Eukaryota > Metazoa > Chordata > Chondrichthyes > Carcharhiniformes > Triakidae > Mustelus > Mustelus asterias. Next base: position 12,040 of record NW_027590839.1, read on the forward strand.
AAAAGCTTCTGAATATCCACTCTGTCCATGCCTCTCATAATCTTGCAGACTTCTATCAGGTCTCCCCTCAACCTCCATCACTCCAGGGAGAACAAACCGAGTTTCTCCAACCTCTCCTCATAGCTAATGCCCTCCATACCAGGCAACATCCTGGTAAATCTTTTCTGTACCCTCTCCAAAGCCTCCACATCCTTCTGGTACTGTGGCGACCAGAATTGAACACTATATTCCAAGTGCGGTATAACTAAGGTTCTATAAAGCTGCAACATGACTTGCCAATTTTTAAACTCAACACCCCGGCCGATGAAGGCAAGCATGCCGTATGCCTTCTTCACTACCTTCTCCACCTGCGTTGCCACTTTCAGTGACCTGTGTACCTGTACACCCAGATCCCTCTGCCTATCAATACTCTTAAGGGTTCTGCCATTTACTGTATATTTCCTATCTGAATCAGACCTTCCAAAATGCATTACCTCACATTTGTCCGGATTAAACTCCATCTGCCATCTCTCCGCCCAAGTCTCCAACTGATCTATATCCTGCTGTAACCTCCGATGGTGCTCATCGCTATCCGCAAACCCACCAAACTTTGTGTGGTCCGCAAACTTACTAATCAATCCAGTTACATTATCATCGAAATGATTTATAATATATTACAAACAGCAAAGTTCCCAGCACCGATCCCTGAGGAACACCACTTGTCACAGCCCTCCATTCAGAAATGCTGGACAGGCTGGAGAAGGGGCTGAATGGGGCCTCCTCCTGTTCCAGTGGAACAGGCTGGAGAAGGGGCTGAATGGGGCCTCCTCCTGTTCCTGTGTAACCGGCTGGAGAAGGGGCTGAATGGGGCCTCCTCCTGTTCCTGTGTTACGGGCTGGAGAAGGGGCTGAATGGCCTCCTCCTGTTCCTGTGCAACAGGCTGGAGAAGGGGCTGAATGGCCTCCTCCTGTTCCTGTGTAACAGGCTGGAGAAGTGGCTGAATGGGGCCTCCTCCTGTTCCTGTGTAAGAGGCTGGAGTAGGGGCTGAATGGGGCCTCCTCCTGTTCCTCTGTAACAGGCTGGAGAAGGGGCTGAATTGGGCCTCCTCCTGTTCCTGTGTAAGAGGCTGGAGAAGGGGCTGAATGGCCTCCTCCTCCTCCTCCTGTGTAATAGGCTGGAGAAGGGGCTGAATGGCCTCCTCCTGTTCCTGTCCAACAGGCTGGAGAAGGGGCTGAATGGGGCCTCCTCCTGTTCCTGTGTAACAGGCTGGAGAAGGGGCTGAAAGGCCTCTTCCTGTTCCTGTGTAACAGGCTGAAGAAGGGGCTGAATGGCCTCCTCCTGTTCCTGTGTAACAGGCTGGAGAAGGGGCTGAATGGCCTCCTCCTGTTCATGTGTAACAGGCTGGAGTAGCGGCTGAATGGCCTCCTCCTGTTCCCAGTGAAACAGGCTGGAGAAGGGGCTGAATGGGGCCTCCTCCTGTTCCTGTTTAACAGGCTGGAGTAGGGGCTGAATGGCCTCCACCTGTTCCTGTGTAAGAGGCTGGAGAAGGGTCTGAATGGCCTCCTCCTGTTCCTGTGTAACAGGCTGGAGAAGGGGCTGAATGGGGCCTCCTCCTGTTCCTGTGTAACAGGCTGGAGAAGCGGCTGAATGGCTTCCTCCTGTTCCTGTGTAACAGGCTGGAGAAGTGGCTGAATGGTGCCTCCTCCTGTTCCTGTGTAAGAGGCTGGAGTAGGGGCTGAATGGGGCCTCCTCCTGTTCCTCTGTAACAGGCTGGAGAAGGGGCTGAATGGGGCCTCCTCCTGTTCCTGTGTAAGAGGCTGGAGAAGGGGCTGAATGGCCTCCTCCTCCTCATCCTGTGTAATAGGCTGGAGAAGGGGCTGAATCGCCTCCTCCTGTTCCTGTGTAACAGGCTGGAGAAGGGGCTCAATGGGGGCTCCGCCTGTTCCTGTGTAACAGGCTGGAGAAGGGGCTGAATGGGGCCTCCTCCTGTTCCTGTGTAACAGTCTGAAAAAGGGGCTGAATGACCTCCTCCTGTTCCCGTGTAACAGTCTGGAGAAGGGGCTGAATGGGGCCTCCTCCTGTTCCTGTGTAACAGTCTGGAGAAGGGGCTGAATGGGGCCTCCTCCTGATCCCTGTGTAACAGTCTGAAAAAGGGGCTGAATGACCTCCTCCTGTTCCCTGTATAACAGGCTGGAGAAGGGGCTAAATGGGGCCTCCTCCTGTTCCTGTGTAACAGACTGGAGAAGGGGCTGAATGGGGCCTCCTCCTGTTACTGTGTTACGGGCTGGAGAAGGGGCTGAATGGGGCCTCCTCCTGTTCCTGTGTAACAGGCTGGAGAAGGGGCTGAATGGGGCCTCCTCCTGTTCCTGTGTAACAGGCTGGACAAGGGGCTGAATGGTGCCTCCTCCTGTTACTGTGTAACAGCCTGAAAATGGGGCTGAATGAGCGCCTCCTGTTCCTTTGTAACAGTCTGGAGAAGGGGCAGAATGGCCTCCTCCTGTTCCTTTTTAACAGGCTGGAGAAGGGGATGAATGGGGCCTCCACCTATTCCTGTGTAACAGGCTGGAGAATGGGCTGAATGGCCTCCTCCAGTTCCTGTGTAAGAGGCTGGAGAAGGGGCTGAATGGCCTCCTCCTGTTCCTGTGTAACAGGCTGGAGAAGGGGCTGAATGGGGCCTCCTCCTGTTCCTGTGCAAGAGGCTGGAGATGGGGCTGAATGGCCTCCTCCAGTTCCTGTGTAACAGGCTGGAGAAGGGGCTGAATGGGGCCTCCTCCTGTTCCTGTGTAACAGGCTGGAGAAGGGGCTGAATGGCCTCCTCCTGTTCCTGTGTAACAGGCCGGAGAAGGGGCTGAATGGCCTCCTCCTGTTCCTGTGTAACAGGCCGGAGAAGGGGCTGAATGGCCTCCTCCTGTTCCTGTGTAACAGGCTGGAGAAGGGTCTGAAGGGGGCCTCCTCCTGTTCCTCTGTAACAGGCTGGAGAAGGGGCTGAATGGGGCCTCCTCCTGTTCCTGTGTAACAGGCTGGAGAAGAATGGGGCCTCCTCCTGTTCCTGTGTAACAGGCTGGAGATGTGGCTGAATGGGGCCTCCTCCTGTTCCTGTGTAACAGGCTGGAGAAGGGGCTGAATGGGCCTCCTCCTGTTCCCTGTGTGACAAGCTGGGGAAGGGGCTGAATGGCCTCCTACTGCTACTTGTAATAATGAACAAAAAAAATTACAGCACAGGAACAGACCCTTCGGCCCTCCAAGCCTGCACCGACTATGCTGCCCGACTGAACTAAAACCCCCTACCCTTCCAGGGACCAGATCCCTCTATTCCCATCCTATTCATATATTTGTCAAGACGCCCCTTAAAAGTAACGATCGTATCCGCTTCCACTCCCTCACCCGGCAGCGAGTTCCAGGCACCCACCACCCTCTGTGTAAAAAATCTACCTCATACATCTCCTTTAAACCTTGTCCCTCGCACCTCAAACCTGTGCCTCTCGTAATGGACTCTTCCACCCTGGGAAAAAGCTTCTGAATATCCACTCTGTCCATGCCTCTCATAATCTTGCAGACTTCTATCAGGTCTCCCCTCAACCTCCATCACTCCAGGGAGAACAAACCGAGTTTCTCCAACCTCTCCTCATAGCTAATGCCCTCCATACCAGGCAACATCCTGGTAAATCTTTTCTGTACCCTCTCCAAAGCCTCCACATCCTTCTGGTACTGTGGCGACCAGAATTGAACACTATATTCCAAGTGCGGTATAACTAAGGTTCTATAAAGCTGCAACATGACTTGCCAATTTTTAAACTCAACACCCCGGCCGATGAAGGCAAGCATGCCGTATGCCTTCTTCACTACCTTCTCCACCTGCGTTGCCACTTTCAGTGACCTGTGTACCTGTACACCCAGATCCCTCTGCCTATCAATACTCTTAAGGGTTCTGCCATTTACTGTATATTTCCTATCTGAATCAGACCTTCCAAAATGCATTACCTCACATTTGTCCGGATTAAACTCCATCTGCCATCTCTCCGCCCAAGTCTCCAACTGATCTATATCCTGCTGTAACCTCCGATGGTGCTCATCGCTATCCGCAAACCCACCAAACTTTGTGTGGTCCGCAAACTTACTAATCAATCCAGTTACATTATCATCGAAATGATTTATAATATATTACAAACAGCAAAGTTCCCAGCACCGATCCCTGAGGAACACCACTTGTCACAGCCCTCCATTCAGAAATGCTGGACAGGCTGGAGAAGGGGCTGAATGGGGCCTCCTCCTGTTCCAGTGGAACAGGCTGGAGAAGGGGCTGAATGGGGCCTCCTCCTGTTCCTGTGTAACCGGCTGGAGAAGGGGCTGAATGGGGCCTCCTCCTGTTCCTGTGTTACGGGCTGGAGAAGGGGCTGAATGGCCTCCTCCTGTTCCTGTGCAACAGGCTGGAGAAGGGGCTGAATGGCCTCCTCCTGTTCCTGTGTAACAGGCTGGAGAAGAGGCTGAATGGGGCCTCCTCCTGTTCCTGTGTAACAGGCTGGAGAAGGGGCTGAATGGCCTCCTCCTGTTCCTGTGTAACAGGCTGGAGAAGGGGCTGAATGGGGCCTCCTCCTGTTCCTGTGTTACAGGCTGGAGAAGGGTCTGAATGGGGCTTCCTCCTGTTCCTGTGTAACAGGCTGGAGAAGGGTCTGCATGGGGCCTCTTCCTTTTCCCTGTGTAACAGACTGGAGAAGGGGCTGAATGGGGCCTCCTCCTGTTCCTGTGTAACAGGCTGGAGAAGGGGCTGAATGGGGCCTCCTCCTGTTCCTGTGTAACAGGCTGTAGAAGGGGCTGAATGGGGCCTCCTCCTGTTCCTGTGTAACAGGCTGGAGAAGGGACTGAATGGGGCCTCCTCCTGTTCCTGTGTAACAGGCTGGAGAAGGGGCTGAATGGGGCCTCCTCCTGTTCCTGTGTAACAGGCTGGAGAAGGGGCTGAATGGGGCCTCCTCGTGTTCCTGTGTAACAGGCTGGAGAAGGGGCTGAATGGGGCCTCCTCCTGTTCCTGTGTAACAGGCTGGAGAAGGGGCTGAATGGGGCCTCCTCCTGTTCCTGTGTAACAGGCTGGAGAAGGGGCTGAATGGGGCCCGCTCCTGTTCCTGTGTAACAGGCTGGAGAAGGGGCTGAATGGGGCCTCCTCCTGTTCCTGTGTAACAGGCTGGAGAAGGGGCTGAATGGGGCTTCCTCCTGTTCCTGTGTAACAGGCTGGAGAAGGGTCTGAATGGGGCCTCCTCCTGTTCCTGTGTAACAGGCTGGAGAAGGGGCTGAATGGGATCTCCTCTCTTTCCCTGTGTAACAGACTGGAGAAGGGGCTGAATGGGGCCTCCTCCTGTTCCTGTCTAACAGGCTGGAGAAGGGGCTGAATGGGGCCTCCCCCTGTTCCTGTGTAACAGGCTGGAGAAGGGGCTGAATGGGGCCTCCTCCTGTTCCTGTGTAACAGGCTGGAGAAGGGGCTGAATGGGGCCTCCTCCTGTTGCTGTGTAACAGGCTGGAGAAGGAGCTGAATGGGGCCTCCTCCTGTTCCTGTGTAACAGGCTGGAGAAGGGACTGAATGGGGCCTCCTCCTGTTCCTGTATAACAGGCTGGAGAAGGGGCTGAATGGGGCCTCCTCCTGTTCCTGTGTAACAGACTGGCGAAGGAACTGAATGGGGCCTCCTCCTGTTCCTGTTTTACAGGCTGGAGTAGGGGCTGAATGGCCTCCTCCTATTCCTGTCCAACAGGCTGGAGAAGGGGCTGAATGGGGCCTCCTCCTGTTCCTGTGTAACAGGCTGGAGAAGGGGCTGAAAGGCCTCTTCCTGTTCCTGTGTAACAGGCTGAAGAAGGGGCTGAATGGCCTCCTCCTGTTCCTGTGTAACAGGCTGGAGAAGGGGCTGAATGGCCTCCTCCTGTTCATGTGTAACAGGCTGGAGTAGCGGCTGAATGGCCTCCTCCTGTTCCCAGTGAAACAGGCTGGAGAAGGGGCTGAATGGGGCCTCCTCCTGTTCCTGTTTAACAGGCTGGAGTAGGGGCTGAATGGCCTCCACCTGTTCCTGTGTAAGAGGCTGGAGAAGGGGCTGAATGGCCTCCTCCTGTTCCTGTGTAACAGGCTGGAGAAGGGGCTGAATGGGGCCTCCTCCTGTTCCTGTGTAACAGGCTGGAGAAGGGGCTGAATGGCCTCCTCCTGTTCCTGTGTAACAGGCTGGAGAAGTGGCTGAATGGGGCCTCCTCCTGTTCCTGTGTAAGAGGCTGGAGTAGGGGCTGAATGGGGCCTCCTCCTGTTCCTCTGTAACAGGCTGGAGAAGGGGCTGAATTGGGCCTCCTCCTGTTCCTGTGTAAGAGGCTGGAGAAGGGGCTGAATGGCCTCCTCCTCCTCCTCCTGTGTAATAGGCTGGAGAAGGGGCTGAATGGACTCCTCCTGTTCCTGTCCAACAGGCTGGAGAAGGGGCTGAATGGGGCCTCCTCCTGTTCCTGTGTAACAGGCTGGAGAAGGGGCTGAAAGGCCTCTTCCAGTTCCTGTGTAACAGGCTGAAGAAGGGGCTGAATGGCCTCCTCCTGTTCCTGTGTAACAGGCTGGAGAAGGGGCTGAATGGCCTCCTCCTGTTCATGTGTAACAGGCTGGAGTAGCGGCTGAATGGCCTCCTCCTGTTCCCAGTGAAACAGGCTGGAGAAGGGGCTGAATGGGGCCTCCTCCTGTTCCTGTTTAACAGGCTGGAGTAGGGGCTGAATGGCCTCCACCTGTTCCTGTGTAAGAGGCTGGAGAAGGGTCTGAATGGCCTCCTCCTGTTCCTGTGTAACAGGCTGGAGAAGGGGCTGAATGGGGCCTCCTCCTGTTCCTGTGTAACAGGCTGGAGAAGCGGCTGAATGGCTTCCTCCTGTTCCTGTGTAACAGGCTGGAGAAGTGGCTGAATGGTGCCTCCTCCTGTTCCTGTGTAAGAGGCTGGAGTAGGGGCTGAATGGGGCCTCCTCCTGTTCCTCTGTAACAGGCTGGAGAAGGGGCTGAATGGGGCCTCCTCCTGTTCCTGTGTAAGAGGCTGGAGAAGGGGCTGAATGGCCTCCTCCTCCTCATCCTGTGTAATAGGCTGGAGAAGGGGCTGAATCGCCTCCTCCTGTTCCTGTGTAACAGGCTGGAGAAGGGGCTCAATGGGGGCTCCTCCTGTTCCTGTGTAACAGGCTGGAGAAGGGGCTGAATGGGGCCTCCTCCTGTTCCTGTGTAACAGTCTGAAAAAGGGGCTGAATGACCTCCTCCTGTTCCCGTGTAACAGTCTGGAGAAGGGGCTGAATGGGGCCTCCTCCTGTTCCTGTGTAACAGTCTGGAGAAGGGGCTGAATGGGGCCTCCTCCTGATCCCTGTGTAACAGTCTGAAAAAGGGGCTGAATGACCTCCTCCTGTTCCCTGTATAACAGGCTGGAGAAGGGGCTAAATGGGGCCTCCTCCTGTTCCTGTGTAACAGACTGGAGAAGGGGCTGAATGGGGCCTCCTCCTGTTACTGTGTTACGGGCTGGAGAAGGGGCTGAATGGGGCCTCCTCCTGTTCCTGTGTAACAGGCTGGAGAAGGGGCTGAATGGGGCCTCCTCCTGTTCCTGTGTAACAGGCTGGACAAGGGGCTGAATGGTGCCTCCTCCTGTTACTGTGTAACAGCCTGAAAATGGGGCTGAATGAGCGCCTCCTGTTCCTTTGTAACAGTCTGGAGAAGGGGCAGAATGGCCTCCTCCTGTTCCTTTTTAACAGGCTGGAGAAGGGGATGAATGGGGCCTCCACCTATTCCTGTGTAACAGGCTGGAGAATGGGCTGAATGGCCTCCTCCAGTTCCTGTGTAAGAGGCTGGAGAAGGGGCTGAATGGCCTCCTCCTGTTCCTGTGTAACAGGCTGGAGAAGGGGCTGAATGGGGCCTCCTCCTGTTCCTGTGCAAGTGGCTGGAGATGGGGCTGAATGGCCTCCTCCAGTTCCTGTGTAACAGGCTGGAGAAGGGGCTGAATGGGGCCTCCTCCTGTTCCTGTGTAACAGGCTGGAGAAGGGGCTGAATGGCCTCCTCCTGTACCTGTGTAACAGGCTGGAGAAGGGGCTGAATGGCCTCCTCCTGTTCCTGTGTAACAGGCTGGAGAAGGTGCTGAATGGCCTCCTCCTGTTCCTGTGTAACAGGCTGGAGAAGCGGCTGAATGGGGCCTCCTTCTGTTCCTGTGTAACAGGTTGGAGAAGGGGCTGAATGGGGCCTCCTTCTGTTCCTGTGTAACAGGCTGGAGAAGGGGCTGAATGGGGCCTCCTCCTTTTCCTGTGTAACAGGCTGGGAAAGGGGCTGAATGGCCTCCTCCTGTTCCTGTCTAACAGGCTGGAGAAGGGCCTGAATGGGGCCTCCACCTATTCCTGTGTAACAGGCTGGAGAATGGGCTGAATGGCCTCCTCCAGTTCCTGTGTAAGAGGCTGGAGAAGGGGCTGAATGGCCTCCTCCTGTTCCTGTGTAACAGGCTGGAGAAGGGGCTGAATGGGGCCTCCTCCTGTTCCTGTGTAACAGGCTGGGGAAGGGGCTGAATGGCCTCCTCCTGTTCCATGTAACAACGAACAAAGAAAATTACAGCACAGGAACAGGCCCTTCGGCCCTCCAAGCCTGCACCGATTATGCTGCCCGACTGAACTAAAACCCCCGACCTTTCCGGGGACCAGATCCCTCTATTCCCATCCTATTCATGTATTTGTCAAGACGCCCCTTAAAAGTCACGATCATATCTGCTTCCACTACCTCCCCCGGCAGCGAGTTCCAGGCACCCACCACCCTCTGTGTAAACAATCTACCTCATACATCTCCTTTAAACCTTGTCCCTCGCACCTTAAACCTGTGCCTCTAGTAATGGACTCTTCCACCCTGGGAAAAAGCTTCTGACTATCCACTCTGTCCATGCCTCTCATTATCTTGCAGACTTCTATCAGGTCTCCCCTCAACCTCCATCACTCCAGTGAGAACAAACCGAGTTTCTCCAACCTCTCCTCATAGCTAAAGCCCTCCATACCAGGCAACATCCTGGTAAATCTTTTCTGCACCCTCTCCAAAGCCTCCACATCCTTCTGGCAGTGTGGCGACCAGAATTGAACACTATATTCCAAGTGCGGTATAACTAAGGTTCTGGAAAGCTGCAACATGACTTGCCAATTTTTACACTCAATACCCTGGCCGATGAAGGCAAGCATGCCGTATGCCTTCTTGACTACCTTCTCCACCTGCATTGCCACTTTCAGTGACCTGTGTACCTGTACACCCAGATCCCTCTGCCTATCAATACTCTTAAGGGTTCTGCCATTTACTGTATATTTCCTATCTGTATTAGACATTCCAAAATGCATTACCTCACATTTGTCCGGATTAAACTCCATCTGCCATCTCTCCGCCCAAGTCTCCAACTGATCTATATCCTGCTGTAACCTCCGATGTTGCTCATCGCTATCCGCAAATCCACCAACCTTTGTGTGGACGGAAACTTACTAATCAAACCAGTTACATTTTCATCCAAATCATTTATAATATATTACAAACAGCAAAGGTCCCAGCACCGATCCCTGAGGAACACCACTTGTCACAGCCCTCCATTCAGAAATGCTGGACAGGCTGGAGAAGGGGCTGAATGGGACCTCCTCCTGTTCCTGTGTAACAGGCTGTAGTAGGGGCTGAATGGCCTCCTCCTGTTCCTGAGTAACAGGCTGGAGAAGAGACTGCATGGGGCCTCCTCCTGTTCCTGTGTAACAGGCTGGAGAAGGGGCTGAATGGGGCCTCCTCCTGTTCCTGTGTAACACGCTGGAGAAGGGGCTGAATGGGGCCTCCTCCTGTTCCTGTGTAACAGGCTGGAGAAGGGGCTGAATGGGGCCTCCTCCTGTTCCTGTGTAACAGTCTGGAGAAGGGGCTGAATGGGGCCTCCTCCTGTTCCTGTGAAACAGGCTGGAGAAGGGGCTGAATGGGGCCTCCTCCTGTTCCTGTGTAACAGGCTGGAGAAGGGGCTGAATGGGGCCTCCTCCTGTTCCTGTGAAACAGGCTGGAGAAGGGGCTGAATGGCCTCCTCCTGTTCCTGTGTAAGAGGCTGGAGAAGGGGCTGCATGGCCTCCTCCTGTTCCTGTGTAACAGGCTGGAGAAGGGGCTGCATGGGGCCTCCTCCTGTTCCTGTGTAACAGGCTGGAGAAGGGGCTGAATGGGGCCTCCTCCTGTTCCTGTGTAACAGACTGGAGAAGGGGCTGAATGGGGCCTCCTCCTGTTCCTGTGTAACAGGCTGGAGAAGGGGCTGAATGGGGCCTCCTCCTGTTCCTGTGTAACAGGCTGGAGAAGGGACTGAATGGGGCCTCCTCCTGTTCCTGTGTAACAGGCTGAAGAAGGGGCTGAATGGGGCCTCCTGTTCCTGTGTAACAGGCTGGAGTAGGGGCTGAATGGCCTCCTCCTGTTCCTGTGTAACAGGCTGAAGAAGGGGCTGAATGGGGCCTCCTGTTCCTGTGGAACAGGCTGGAGAAGGGGCTGAATGGGGCCTCCTCCTGTTCCTGTGTAACAGCCTGGCGAAGGGGCTGAATGGCCTCCTCCTGTTCCTGTGTAACAGGCTGGAGAAGGGGCTGAATGGGGCCTCCTCCTGTTCCTGTGTAACAGGCTGGAGAAGGGGCTGAATGGGGCCTCCTCCTGTTCCCTGTGTAACAGACTGGAGAATGGGCTAAATGGGGCCTCCTCCTGTTCCTGTGTAACAGGCTGGAGAAGGGGCTGAATGGGGCCTCCTCCTGTTCCTATGTAACAGACTGGAGAAGGGGATTCATGGCCTCCTCCTGTTCCCAGTGAAACAGGCTGGAGAAGGGGGTGAATGGCCTCCTCCTGTTCCTGTGTAACAGGCTGGAGAAGGGGCTGAATGGGGCCTCCTCCTGTTCCTGTGTAACAGCCTGGAGAAGGGGCTGAATGGGGCCTCCTCCTGTTCCTGTCTAACAGGCTGGAGAAGGGGCTGAATGGCCTCCTCCTGTTCCTGTGTAACAGGATGAAGAAGGAGCTGAATGGGGCCTCCTCCTGTTCCTGTGTAAGAGGCTGGAGAAGGGACTGAATCTCCTCCTCCTGTTCCTGTGTAACAGCCTGGAGAAGGCGCTGAATGGGGCCTCCTCCTGTTCCTGTGTAACAGGCAGGAGAAGGGGCTGAATGGGGCCTCCTCCTGTTCCTGTGTAACAGGCTGGAGAAGGGGCTGAATTGGGCCTCCTCCTGTTCCTGTGTAACAGGCTGGAGAAGGGGCTGAATGGGGCCTCCTCCTGTTCCTGTGTAACAGGCTGGAAAAGGGGTTGAATGGGTCCTCCTCCTGTTCCCTGTGTAACAGGCTGGAGAAGGGGCTGAATGGGGCCTCCTCCTGTTCCTGTGTAACAGGCTGGGGAACGGGCTGAATGGGGCCTCCTCCTGTTCCTGTGTAAGAGGCTGGAGAAGGGGCTGCATGGCCTCCTCCTGTTCCTGTGTAACAGGCTGGAGAAGGGGCTGCATGGGGCCTCCTCCTGTTCCTGTGTAACAGGCTGGAGAAGGGGCTGAATGGGGCCTCCTCCTGTTCCTGTGTAACAGACTGGAGAAGGGGCTGAATGGGGCCTCCTCCTGTTCCTGTTTAACAGGCTGGAGAAGGGGCTGAATGCGGCCTCCTCCTGTTCCTGTGTAACAGGCTGGAGAAGGGACTGAATGGGGCCTCCTCCTGTTCCTGTGTAACAGGCTGGAGAAGGGGCTGAATGGGGTCTCCTCCTGTTCCTGTGCAACAGGCTGGAGAAGGGGCTGAATGGCCTCCTCCTGTTCCTGTGGAACAGGCTGAAGAAGGGGCTGAATGGGGCCACCTCCTGTTCCTGTGTAACAGGCTGAAGAAGGGGCTGAATGGGGCCTCCTGTTCCTGTGGAACAGGCTGGAGAAGGGGCTGAATGGGGCCTCCTCCTGTTCCTGTGTAACAGCCTGGCGAAGGGGCTGAATGGCCTCCTCCTATTCCTGTGTAACAGGCTGGAGAAGGGGCTGAATGGGGCCTCCTCCTGTTCCTGTGTAACAGGCTGGAGAAGGGCCTGAATGGGGCCTCCTCCTGTTCCCTGTGTAACAGACTGGAGAATGGGCTAAATGGGGACTCCTCCTGTTCCTGTGTAACAGGCTGGAGAAGGGGCTGAATGGGGCCTCCTCCTGTTCCTTTGTAACAGACTGGAGAAGGGGATTCATGGCCTCCTCCTGTTCCCAGTGAAACAGGCTGGAGAAGGGGGTGAATGGCCTCCTCCTGTTCCTGTGTAACAGGCTGGAGTAGGGGCTGAATGGGGCCTCCTCCTGTTCCTGTGTAACAGGCTGAAGAAGGAGCTGAATGGGGCCTCCTCCTGTTCCTGTGTAACAGCCTGGAGAAGGCGCTGAATGGGGCCTCCTCCTGTTCCTGTGTAACAGGCAGGAGAAGGGGCTGAATGGGGCCTCCTCCTGTTCCTGTGTAACAGGCTGGAGAAGGGGCTGAATTGGGCCTCCTCCTGTTCCTGTGTAACAGGCTGGAGAAGGGGCTGAATGGGGCCTCCTCCTGTTCCTGTGTAACAGGCTGGAAAAGGGGTTGAATGGGTCCTCCTCCTGTTCCCTGTGTAACAGGCTGGAGAAGGGGCTGAATGGGGCCTCCTCCTGTTCCTGTGTAACAGGCTGGGGAACGGGCTGAATGGGGCCTCCTCCTGTTCCCTGTATAACAGGCTGGAGAAGGGGCTGAATGGGGCCTCCTCCTGTTCCTGTGTTACAGGCTGGAGATGGGACTGAATGGCCTCCTCCTATTCCTGTGCAACAGGCTGGAGAAGGGGCTGAATGGGGCCTCCTCCTGTTTCCTATATAACAGGCTGGAGAAGGGGCTGAATGGGGCCTCCTCCTGTTCCTGTCTAACAGACTGGGGAAGGGGCTGAATGGCCTCCTCCTGTTCCTTGTAACAAAGAACAAAGAAAATTACAGCACAGGATCACGCCCTTCGGCCCTCCAAGCCTGCTCCGACCATGCTGCCCGACTGAAATAAAACCCCCTACCCTTCCGGGGACGAGATCCCTCTATTCCCATCCTATTCATGTATTTGTCAAGACGCCCATTAAAAGTCACGATTATATCCGCTTCCACTACCTCCCCCGGCAGTGAGTTCCAGGCACCCACCACCCTCTGTGTAAAAAATCTGCCTCATACATCTCCTTTAAACCTTGTCCCTCGCACCTTAAACCTGTGCCTCTAGTAATGGACTCTTCCACCCTGGGAAAAAGCTTCTGACTATCCACTCTGTCCATGCCTCTCATAATCTTGGAGATTTCTATCAGGTCTCCCCTCAACCTCCATCACTCCAGTGAGAACAAACCGAGTTTCTCCAACCTCTCCTCATAGCTAATGCCCTCCATACCAGGCAACATCCTGGTAAATCTTTTCTGTACCCTCTCCAAAGCCTCCACATCCTTCTGGTGCTGTGGCGACCAGAATTGAACACTATATTCCAAGTGCGGTATAACTAAGGTTCTCTCAAGCTGCAACATGACTTGCCAATTTTTAAACTCAATCCCCTGGCCGATGAAGGCAAGCATGCCGTATGCCTTCTTGACTACCTTCTCCACCTGCGTTGCCACTTTCAGTGACCTGTGTACCTGTACACCCAGATCCCTCTGCCTATCAATACTCTTAAGGGTTCTGCCATTTACTGTATATTTCCTATCTGAATTAGACCTTCCAAAATGCATTACCTCACATTTGTCCGGATTAAACTCCATCTGCCATCTCTCCGCCCAAGTCTCCAACTGATCTATATCCTGCTGTAACCTCCGATGGTGCTCATCGCTATCCGCAAACCCACCAAACTTTGTGTGGTCCGCAAACTTACTAATCAATCCAGTTACATTTTCATCGAAATCATTTATAATATATTACAAACAGCAAAGGTCCCAGCACCGATCCCTGAGGAACAATACTTGTCACAGCCCTCCATTCAGAAATGCTGGACAGGCTGGAGAAGGGGCTGAATGGGGCCTCCTCCTGTTCCTGTGTAACAGGCTGGAGAAGGGGCTGAATGGCCTCCTCCTGTTCCTCTGTAACAGACTGGAGAAGGGACTGAATGGCCTCCTCCTGTTCCTGTGTAACAGGCTGGAGAAGGGGCTGAATGGTCTCCTCCTGTTCCTGTGTAACAGGCTGGAGAAGGGGCTGAATGGGGCCTCCTCCTGTTCCTGTGTAACAGTCTGGAGAATGGGCTAAATGGGGCCTCCTCCTGTTCCTGTGTAACAGGCTGGAGAAGGGGCTGAATGGGGCCTCCTACTGTTCCTATATTACAGACTGGAGAAGGGGATTAATGGCCTCCTCCTGTTCCCAGTGAAACAGGCTGGAGAAGGGGCTGAATGGGGCCTCCTCCTGTTCCTGTGTAACAGTCTGGAGAAGGGGCTGAATGGCCTCCTCCTGTTCCTGTGTAACAGGCTGGAGAAGGGGCTGAATGGGGCCTCCTCCTGTTCCTGTGTAACAGTCTGGAGAAGGGGCTTAATGGCCTCCTCCTGTTCCCAGTGAAACAGGCTGGAGAAGGGGCTGAATGGCCTCCTCCTGTTCCTGTGTAACAGGCTGGAGAAGGGGCTGAATGGGGCCTCCTCCTGTTCCTGTGTAACAGTCTGGAGAAGGGGCTTAATGGCCTCCTCCTGTTCCCAGTGAAACAGGCTGGAGAAGGGGCTGAATGGCCTCCTCCTGTTCCTGTGTAAGAGGCTGGAGAAGGGGCTGAATGGGGCCTCCTCCTGTTCCTGTGTAACAGTCTGGAGAAGGGGCTGAATGGGGCCTCCTCCTGTTCCTGTGTAACAGGCTGGAGAAGGGGCTGAATGGCCTCCTCCTGTTCCTGTGTAACAGGCTGGAGAAGGGGCTGAATGGGGCCTCCTCCTGTTCCTGTGTAACAGGCTGGAGAAGGGGCTGCATGGGGCCTCCTCCTGTTCCTGTGTAACAGGCTGGAGAAGGGGCTGAATGGCCTCCTCCTGTTCCTGTGTAACAGGCTGGAGAAGGGGCTGAATGGCCTCCTCCTGTTCCTGTGTAACAGGCTGGAGAAGGGGCTGAATGGGGCCTCCTCCTGTTCCTGTGTAACAGGCTGGAGAAGGGGCTGAATGGGGCCTCCTCCTGTTCCTGTGTAACAGGCTGGAGAAGGGGCTGAATGGCCTCCTCCTGTTCCTGTGTAACAGTTTGGAGAAGGGGCTGAATGGGGCCTCCTCCTGTTCCTGTGTAACAGGGTGGAGAAGGGGCTGAATGGCCTCCTCCTGTTCCTGTGTAACAGGCTGGAGAAGGGGCTGAATGGCCTCCTCCTGTTCCTGTGTAAGAGGCTGGAGAAGGGGCTAAATGGGGCCTCCTCCTGTTCCTGTGTAACAGGCTGGAGAAGGGGCTGAATGGCCTCCTCCTGTTCCTGTGTAACAGGCTGGAGAAGGGGCTGAATGGGGCCTCCTCCTGTTCCTGTGTAACAGGCTGGAGAAGGGGCTGCATGGGGCCTCCTCCTGTTCCTGTGTAACAGGCTGGAGAAGGGGCTGAATGGCCTCCTCCTGTTCCTGTGTAACAGGCTGGAGAAGGGGCTGAATGGCCTCCTCCTGTTCCTGTGTAACAGGCTGGAGAAGGGGCAGAATGGGGCCTCCTCCTGTTCCTGTGTAACAGGCTGGAGAAGGGGCTGAATGGCCTCCTCCTGTTCCTGTGTAACAGGATGGAGAAGAGGCTGAATGGCCTCCTCCTGTTCCTGTGTAACAGTCTGGAGAAGGGGCTGAATGGGGCCTCCTCCTGTTCCTGTGTAACAGGCTGGAGAAGGGGCTGAATGGCCTCCTCCTGTTCCTGTGTAACAGGCTGGAGAAGGGGCTGAATGGGGCCTCCTCCTGTTCCTGTGTAACAGGCTGGAAAAGGGGCTGCATGGGGCCTCCTCCTGTTCCTGTGTAACAGGCTGGAGAAGGGGCTGAATGGCCTCCTCCTGTTCCTGTGTAACAGGCTGGAGAAGGGGCTGAATGGCCTCCTCCTGTTCCTGTGTAACAGGCTGGAGAAGGGGCTGAATGGGGCCTCCTCCTGTTCCTGTGTAACAGGCTGGAGAAGGGGCTGAATGGCCTCCTCCTGTTCCTGTGTAACAGGCTGGAGAAGGGGCTGAATGGGGCCTCCTCCTGTTCCTGTGTAACAGGCTGGAGAAGGGGCTGCATGGGGCCTCCTCCTGTTCCTGTGTAACAGGCTGGAGAAGGGGCTGAATGGCCTCCTCCTGTTCCTGTGTAACAGGCTGGAGAAGGGGCTGAATGGCCTCCTCCTGTTCCTGTGTAACAGGCTGGAGAAGGGGCTGAATGGCCTCCTCCTGTTCCTCTGTAACAGACTGGAGAAGGGACTGAATGGCCTCCTCCTGTTCCTGTGTAACAGGCTGGAGAAGGGGCTGAATGGTCTCCTCCTGTTCCTGTGTAACAGGCTGGAGAAGGGGCTGAATGGGGCCTCCTCCTGTTCCTGTGTAACAGTCTGGAGAATGGGCTAAATGGGGCCTCCTCCTGTTCCTGTGTAACAGGCTGGAGAAGGGGCTGAATGGGGCCTCCTACTGTTCCTATATTACAGACTGGAGAAGGGGATTAATGGCCTCCTCCTGTTCCCAGTGAAACAGGCTGGAGAAGGGGCTGAATGGGGCCTCCTCCTGTTCCTGTGTAACAGTCTGGAGAAGGGGCTGAATGGCCTCCTCCTGTTCCTGTGTAACAGGCTGGAGAAGGGGCTGAATGGGGCCTCCTCCTGTTCGTGTGTAACAGTCTGGAGAAGGGGCTTAATGGCCTCCTCCTGTTCCCAGTGAAACAGGCTGGAGAAGGGGCTGAATGGCCTCCTCCTGTTCCTGTGTAACAGGCTGGAGAAGGGGCTGAATGGGGCCTCCTCCTGTTCCTGTGTAACAGTCTGGAGAAGGGGCTTAATGGCCTCCTCCTGTTCCCAGTGAAACAGGCTGGAGAAGGGGCTGAATGGCCTCCTCCTGTTCCTGTGTAAGAGGCTGGAGAAGGGGCTGAATGGGGCCTCCTCCTGTTCCTGTGTAACAGTCTGGAGAAGGGGCTGAATGGGGCCTCCTCCTGTTCCTGTGTAACAGGCTGGAGAAGGGGCTTAATGGCCTCCTCCTGTTCCTGTGTAACAGGCTGGAGAAGGGGCTGAATGGGGCCTCCTCCTGTTCCTGTGTAACAGGCTGGAGAAGGGGCTGCATGGGGCCTCCTCCTGTTCCTGTGTAACAGGCTGGAGAAGGGGCTGAATGGCCTCCTCCTGTTCCTGTGTAACAGGCTGGAGAAGGGGCTGAATGGCCTCCTCCTGTTCCTGTGTAACAGGCTGGAGAAGTGGCTGAATGGGGCCTCCTCCTGTTCCTGTGTAACAGGCTGGAGAAGGGGCTGAATGGGGCCTCCTCCTGTTCCTGTGTAACAGGCTGGAGAAGGGGCTGAATGGCCTCCTCCTGTTCCTGTGTAACAGTTTGGAGAAGGGGCTGAATGGGGCCTCCTCCTGTTCCTGTGTAACAGGGTGGAGAAGGGGCTGAATGGCCTCCTCCTGTTCCTGTGTAACAGGCTGGAGAAGGGGCTGAATGGCCTCCTCCTGTTCCTGTGTAAGAGGCTGGAGAAGGGGCTAAATGGGGCCTCCTCCTGTTCCTGTGTAACAGGCTGGAGAAGGGGCTGAATGGCCTCCTCCTGTTCCTGTGTAACAGGCTGGAGAAGGGGCTGAATGGGGCCTCCTCCTGTTCCTGTGTAACAGGCTGGAGAAGGGGCTGCATGGGGCCTCCTCCTGTTCCTGTGTAACAGGCTGGAGAAGGGGCTGAATGGCCTCCTCCTGTTCCTGTGTAACAGGCTGGAGAAGGGGCTGAATGGCCTCCTCCTGTTCCTGTGTAACAGGCTGGAGAAGGGGCAGAATGGGGCCTCCTCCTGTTCCTGTGTAACAGGCTGGAGAAGGGGCTGAATGGCCTCCTCCTGTTCCTGTGTAACAGGATGGAGAAGGGGCTGAATGGCCTCCTCCTGTTCCTGTGTAACAGTCTGGAGAAGGGGCTGAATGGGGCCTCCTCCTGTTCCTGTGTAACAGGCTGGAGAAGGGGCTGAATGGCCTCCTCCTGTTCCTGTGTAACAGGCTGGAGAAGGGGCTGAATGGGGCCTCCTCCTGTTCCTGTGTAACAAGCTGGAAAAGGGGCTGCATGGGGCCTCCTCCTGTTCCTGTGTAACAGGCTGGAGAAGGGGCTGAATGGCCTCCTCCTGTTCCTGTGTAACAGGCTGGAGAAGGGGCTGAATGGCCTCCTCCTGTTCCTGTGTAACAGGCTGGAGAAGGGGCTGAATGGGGCCTCCTCCTGTTCCTGTGTAACAGGCTGGAGAAGGGGCTGAATGGCCTCCTCCTGTTCCTGTGTAACAGGATGGAGAAGGGGCTGAATGGCCTCCTCCTGTTCCTGTGTAACAGTCTGGAGAAGGGGCTGAATGGGGCCTCCTCCTGTTCCTGTGTAACAGTCTGGAGAAGGGGCTGAATGGACTCCTCCTGTTCCTCTGTAACAGGTAGGAGATGGGGCTGAATGGGGCCTCCTCCTGTTCCTGTGTAACAGTCTGGAGAAGGGGCTGAATGGACTCCTCCTGTTCCTCAGTAACAGGCTGGAGATGGGGCTGAATGGCCTCCTCCTGTTCCTGTGTAACAGGCTGGGGAAGGGACAGAATGTGGCCTCCTCCTGTTCCAATGTAACAGGCTGGAGAAGGGGCTGAATGGCCTCCTCCTCTTCCTCTGTAACAGGCTGGAGATGGGGCTGAATGGCCTCCTCCTGTTCCTGTGTAACAGTCTGGAGAAGGGGCTGAATGGCCTCCTCCTGTTCCTTTCTAACAGGCTAGAGTCAGGGCTGAATGGCCTCCTCCTGTTCATGTGTATCATGCTGGAGAAGGGGCTGAATGTCCTCCTCCTGTTCCTGTGTAACAGGCTGGAGAAGGGGCTGAATGGCCTCCTCCTGTGCCTGCGTAACCGGCTGGATAAGGCGCTGAATGGGGCCTCCTCCTGTTCCTGTGTAACAGGCTGAAGAAGGGGCTGAATGGGGCCTCCTTCTGTTCCTGTGTAACAGGCTGGAGAATGGGCTGAATGGCCTCCTCCAGTTCCTGTGTAACATGCTGGAGAAGGGGCTGAATGGGGCCTCCTCCTGTTCCTGTGTAACAGGCTGGAGAAGGGGCTGAATGGGACCTCCTCCTGTTCCTGTGTAACAGGCTGGAGAAGGGGCTGAATGGGGCCTCCTCCTGTTCCTGTGTAACAGGCTGTAGAAGGGGCTGAATGGGGCCTCCTCCTGTTCCTGTGTAACAGGCTGGAAAAGGGGTTGAATGTGTCCTCCTCCTGTTCCCTGTGTCACAGGCTGGAGAAGGGGCTGAATGGGGCCTCCTCCTGTTCCCTGTGTAACAGGCTGGAGAAGGGGCTCAATGGCCTCCTCCTGTTCCTGTGTAAGAGGCCCAGAAAGGGCTGAATGGCCTCCTCCTCATCCTGTGTAATAGGCTGGAGAAGGGGCTGTATGGCCTCCTCCTGTTCCTGTGTAATAGGCTAGAGAAGGGGCTGAATGGGGCCTCCTCCTGTTCCCTGTGTAACAGGCTGGAGAAGGGGCTGAATGGGGCCTCCTCCTGTTCCTGTGTAACAGGCCGGAGAAGGGGCTGAATGGGGCCTCCTCCTGTTCCTGTGTAACAGGCTGGAGAAGGGGCTGAATGGGGCCTCCTCCTGTTCCTGTGTAACAGGCTGGAGAAGGGGCTGAATGGCCTCCTCCTGTTCCAGTGTCACAGGCTGGAGAAGGGGCTGAATGGGGCCTCCTCCTGTTCCCTGTGTAACAGGCTGGAGAAGGGGCTGAATGGGTCCTCCTCCTGTTCCTGTCTAACAGGCTGGAGAAGGGGCTGAATGGGGCCTCGTCCTGTTCCTGTGTAACAGGCTGGAGAATGGGCTGAATGGCCTCCTCCAGTTCCTGTGTAAGTGGCTGGAGAAGGGGCTGAATGGGGCCTCCTCCTGTTCCTGTGTAACAGGCTGGAGAAGGTGCTGAATGGGGCCTCCTCCTGTTCCCTGTGTAACAGGCTGGAGAAGGGGCTGAATGGGGCCTCCTCCTGTTCCTGTGTAACAGGCCGGAGAAGGGGCTGAATGGGGCCTCCTCCTGTTCCTGTGTAACAGGCTGGAGACGGGGCTGAATGGCCTCCTCCTGTTCCTGTGCAACAGGCTGGAGAAGGGGCTGAATGGGGCCTCCTCCTGTTTCCTGTATAACAGGCTGGAGAAGTGGCTGAATGGGGCCTCCTCCTGTTCCTGTCTAACAGACTGGGGAAGGGGCTGAATGGCCTCCTCCTGTTCCTTGTAACAAAGAACAAAGAAAATTACAGCACAGGATCAGGCCCTTGGGCCCTCCAAGCCTGCTCCGACCATGCTGCCCGACTGAAATAAAACCCCCTACTCTTCCGGGGACCAGATCCCTCTATTCCCATCCTATTCATGTATTTGTCAAGACGCCCATTAAAAGTCACGGCCTGGGTGGGATTGTGGTCGGTGCAGACTCGATGGGCCGAATGGCCTCCTTCTGCACTGTAGGGTTTCTATGATTCTATGATTCTATGATATCCGCTTCCACTACCTCCCCCGGCAGCGAGTTCCAGGCACCCACCACCCTCTGTGTAAAAAATCTACCTCATACATCTCCTTTAAACCTTGTCCCTCGCACCTCAAACCTATGCCTCTAGTAATGGACTCTTCCACCCTGGGAAAAAGCTTCTGACTATCCACTCTGTCCATGCCTCTCATTATCTTGCAGACTTCTATCAGGTCTCCCCTCAACCTCCATCACTCCAGTGAGAACAAACCGAGTTTCTTCAACCTCTCCTCATAGCTAATACCCTCCATACCAGGCAACATCCTGGTAAATCTTTTCTGTACCCTCTCCAAAGCCTCCACATCCTTCTGGTACTGTGGCGACCAGAATTGAACACTATATTCCAAGTGCGGTATAACTAAGGTTCTATAAAGCTGCAACATGACTTGCCAATTTTTAAACTCAATCCCCTGGCCGATGAAGGCAAGCATGCCGTATGCCTTCTTGACTACCTTCTCCACCTGCGTTGCCACTTTCAGTGACCTGTGTACCTGTACACCCAGATCCCTCTGCCTATCAATACTCTTAAGGGTTCTGCCATTTACTGTATATTTCCTATCTGAATCAGACCTTCCAAAATGCATTACCTCACATTTGTCCGGATTAAACTCCATCTGCCATCTCTCCGCCCAAGTCTCCAACTGATCTATATCCTGCTGTAACCTCCGATGGTGCTCATCGCTATCCGCAAACCCACCAAACTTTGTGTGGTCCGCAAACTTACTAATCAATCCAGTTACATTTTCATCGAAATCATTTATAATATATTACAAACAGCAAAGGTCCTAGCACCGATCCCAGAGAAACACCACTTGTCACAGCCCTCCATTCAGAAATGCTGGACAGGCTGGAGAAGGGGCTGAATGGGGCCTCCTCCTGTTCCTGTGTAACAGGCTGGAGAAGGGGCTGAATGGCCTCCTCCTGTTCCTGTGTAACAGACTGGAGAAGGGGCTGAATGGGGCCTCCTCCTGTTCCTGTGTAACAGGCTGGAGAAGGGGCTGAATGGCCTCCTCCTGTTCCTGTGTAACAGACTGGAGAAGGGGCTGAATGGCCTCCTCCTGTTCCTGTGTAACAGGCTGGAGAAGGGGCTGAATGGCCTCCTCCTGTTCCTGTGTAACAGACTGGAGAAGGGGCTGAATGGCCTCCTCCTGTTCCTGTGTAACAGGCTGGAGAAGGGGCTGAATGGGGCCTCCTCCTGTTCCTGTGTAACAGGCTGGAGAAGGGGCTGAATGGCCTTCTCCTGTTCCCTGTGTAATAGGCTGGAGAAGGGGCTGAATGGGGCCTCCTCCTGTTCCTGTGTAACAGGCTGAAGAAGGGGCTGAATGGGGCCTCCTCCTGTTCCTGTGTAACAGGCTGGAGAAAGGGCTGAATGGGGCCTCTTCCAGTTCCTGTGTAAGAGGCTGGAGAAGGGGCTGAATGGGGCCTCCTCCTGTTCCTGTGTAACAGGCTGGAGAAGGGGCTGAATGGGGCCTCCTCCTGTTCCAGTGTAACAGGCTGGAGAAGGGGCTGAATGGGGCCTCCTCCTGTTCCCTGTGTAACAGGCTGGAGAAGGGGCTGATTGGGTCCTCCTCCTGTTCCTGTCTAACAGGCTGGAGAAGCGGCTGAATGGCCTCCTCCTGTTCCTTGTAACAAAGAACAAAGAAAATTACAGCACAGGATCAGGCCCTTCGGCCCTCCAAGCCTGCTCCGACCATGCTGCCCGACTGAAATAAAATCCCCTACCCTTCCGGGGACCAGATCCCTCTATTCTCATCCTATTCATGTATTTGTCAAGACGCCCATTAAAAGTCACGATCATATCCGCTTCCACTCCCTCCCCCGGCAGCGAGTTCCAGGCACCCACCACCCGCTGTGTAAAAAATCTGCCTCATACATCTCCTTTAAACCTTGTCCCTCGCACCTTAAACCTGTGCCTCTAGTAATGGACTCTTCCACCCTGGGAAAAAGCTTCTGACTATCCACTCTGTCCATGCCTCTCATAATCTTGCAGACTTCTATCAGGTCTCCCCTCAACCTCCATCACTCCAGTGAGAACAAACCGAGTTTCTCCAACCTCTCCTCATAGCTAATGCCCTCCATACCAGGCAACATCCTGGTAAATCTTTTCTGTACCCTCTCCAAAGCCTCCACATCCTTCTGGTACTGTGGCGACCAGAATTGAACACTATATTCCAAGTGCTGCCTAACTAAGGTTTTATAAAGCTGCAACATGACTTGCCAATTTTTAAACTCAATACCCTGGCCGATGAAGGCAAGCATGCCGTATGCCTTCTTGACTCCCTTCTCCACCTGCGTTGCCACTGAAGGAGGAAATTTTCCAGAAAACCATATTTGTATCATCAAACATATTTACATATTGGACTAATTGGCACCACTCATAACGGGCCAACAATGCAGAGGGGCACCCCCGGATGGATATTCGATCGGGTCCCCCCCTGCACAGCTGAGAGACTCACGAATTTCAGAAACTACGGAAGATCCCTAATCTGCCTAGCAACAGCGCATAGCTGCATTTTAAACTGGCCAAGGACGATCAAGATCCCTATGAAACGAGACATAGAGTGGGTTATCAAAACCAAGCTATCACTGAAATATTACCAATTCGGCCAAGGCAGACATAAAAATCTGATAAACTAAGATATAAGGATAAAAGGTTAAGAATGAAATACCCCAGACACCCAACAGGACAGGATGACATTAACACTCAATCTCACAAGCAGGAAACACAGACACGGAACAATAGGATCAATTCAAATAAGAGGACACATAGAGATGGTAATGGGAAACGCATTTAGACACCGGGGCAGGACCAAGTAATCCCATTAACACGAACACACACCATACAAATGCTAATCGATGAAACTTCCTAGGGACTTTTGAAACTGACAGACCACTTTATACATTGTGTAAAAAAGCATAATCAAATGTTCCCGCGCGAATTTGGATCCCTATAAAGATCCAGAGCTGATGTGATTTAATTGAGATCAACGTGGCCAAGCCACTGTTTCTGAGCTGGCTACGGGGGTCTCCCTGGGATCCCAGTAATTGTACAATAAAGACACGCTTTGAACCTTGATTTGCAACTCAACTTCTATTCTGCACTGGTAAGGGATATTTCCCTACAACACCACTTTCAGTGACCTGTGTACCTGTACACCAAGATCCCTCTGCCTATCAATACTCTTAAGGGTTCTGCCATTTACTGTATATTTCCTATCTGAATTAGACCTTCCAAAATGCATTACCTCACATTTGTCCGGATTAAACTCCATCTGCCACCTCTCCGCCCAAGTCTCCAACTGATCTATATCCTGCTGTAACCTCCGATGGTGCTCATCGCTATCCGCAAATCCACCAAACTTTGTGTGGTCCGCAAACTTACTAATCAATCCAGTTACATTTTCATCGAAATCATTTATAATATATTACAAACAGCAAAGGTCCCAGCACCGATCCCTGAGGAACACCACTTGTCACAGCCCTCCATTCAGAAATGCTGGACAGGCTGGAGAAGGGGCTGAATGGGGCCTCCTCCTGTTCCTGTGTAACAGGCTGGAGAAGGGGCTGAATGGCCTCCTCCTGTTCCTGTGTAACAGGCTGGAGAAGGGGCTGAATGGGACCTCCTCCTGTTCCTGTGTATCAGGCTGGAGAAGGGGCTGAATGGGGCCTCCTCCTGTTCCTGTGTAACAGGCTGTAGAAGGGGCTGAATGGGGCCTCCTCCTGTTCCTGTGTAACAGGCTGGAAAAGGGGCTGAATGGGTCCTCCTCCTGTTCCCTGTGTCACAGGCTGGAGAAGGGGCTGAATGGGGCCTCCTCCTGTTCCTGTGTAACAGGCTGGGGAAGGGGCTGAATGGGGCCTCCTCCTGTTCCCTGTGTAACAGGCTGGAGAAGGGGCTCAATGGCCTCCTCCTGTTCCTGTGTAAGAGGCCCAGAAGGGGCTGAATGGCCTCCTCCTCATCCTGTGTAATAGGCTGGAGAAGGGGCTGTATGGCCTCCTCCTGTTCCTGTGTAATAGGCTAGAGAAGGGGCTGTATGGCCTCCTCCTGTTCCTGTGTAACAGTCTGGAGAAGGGGCTGAATGGGGCCTCCTCCTGTTCCTGTGTAACAGGCTTTAGAAGGGGCTGAATGGCCTCCTCCTGTTCCTGTGTAACAGGCTGGAGAAGGGGCTGAATGGGGCCTCCTCCTGTTCCTGTGTAACAGGCTGGAGAAGGGGCTGAATGGCCTCCTCCTGTTCCTGTGTAACAAGCTGGAGAAGGGGCTGAATGGGGCCTCCTCCTGTTCCTGTGTAACAGTCTGGAGAAGGGGCTGAATGGGGCCTCCTCCTGTTCCTGTGTAACAGGCTTTAGAAGGGGCTGAATGGCCTCCTCCTGTTCCTGTGTAACAGGCTGGAGAAGGGGCTGAATGGGGCCTCCTCCTGTTCCTGTGTAACAGGCTGGAGAAGGGGCTGAATGGCCTCCTCCTGTTCCAGTGTCACAGGCTGGAGAAGGGGCTGAATGGGGCCTCCTCCTGTTCCCTGTGTAACAGGCTGGAGAAGGGGCTGAATGGGTCCTCCTCCTGTTCCTGTGTAACAGGCTGGAGAAGGGGCTGAATGGGGCCTCCTCCTGTTCCTGTGTAACAGGCCGGAGAAGGGGCTGAATGGGGCCTCCTCCTGTTCCTGTGTAACAGGCTGGAGACGGGGCTGAATGGCCTCCTCCTATTCCTGTGTTACAGGCTGGAGAAGGGGCTGAATGGCCTCCTCCTGTTCCTGTGCAACAGGCTGGAGAAGGGGCTGAATGGGGCCTCCTACTGTTTCCTGTATAACAGGCTGGAGAAGGGGCTGAATGGGGCCTCCTCCTGTTCCTGTCTAACAGACTGGGGAAGGGGCTGAATGGCCTCCTCCTGTTCCTTGTAACAAAGAACAAAGAAAATTACAGCACAGGATCAGGCCCTTCGGCCCTCCAAGCCTGCTCCGACCATGCTGCCCGACTGAAATAAAACCCCCTACTCTTCCGGGGACCAGATCCCTCTATTCCCATCCTATTCATGTATTTGTCAAGACGCCCATTAAAAGTCACGGCCTGGGTGGGATTGTGGTCGGTGCAGACTCGATGGGCCGAATGGCCTCCTTCTGCACAATAGGGTTTCTATGATTCTATGATATCCGCTTCCACTACCTCCCCCGGCAGCGAGTTCCAGGCACCCACCACCGTCTGTGTAAAAAATCTACCTCATACATCTCCTTTAAACCTTGTCCCTCGCACCTCAAACCTGTGCCTCTAGTAATGGACTCTTCCACCCTGGGAAAAAGCTTCTGACTATCCACTCTGTCCATGCCTCTCATAATCTTGCAGACTTCGATCAGGTCTCCCCTCAACCTCCATCACTCCAGTGAGAACAAACCGAGTTTCTCCAACCTCTCCTCATAGCTAATGCCCTCCATACCAGGCAACATCCTGGTAAATCTTTTCTGTACCCTCGCCAAAGCCTCCACATCCTTCTGGTACTGTGGCGACCAGAATTGAACACTATATTCCAAGTGCGGTATAACTAAGGTTCTATAAAGCTGCAACATGACTTGCCAATTTTTAAACTCAATACCCTGGCCGATGAAGGCAAGCATGCCGTATGCCTTCTTGACTACCTTCTCCACCTGCGTTGCCACTTTCAGTGACCTGTGTACCTGTACACCCAGATCCCTCTGCCTATCAATACTCTGAAGGGTTCTGCCATTTACTGTATATTTCCTATCTGAATTAGACCTTCCAAAATGCATTACCTCACATTTGTCCGGATTAAACTCCATCTGCCATCTCTCCGCCCAAGTCTCCAACTGATCTATATCCTGCTGTAACCTCCGATGGTGCTCATCGCTATCCGCAAACCCACCAAACTTTGTGTGGTCCGCAAACTTACTAATCAATCCAGTTACATTTTCATCGAAATCATTTATAATATATTACAAGCAGCAAAGGTCCTAGCACCGATCCCAGAGACACACCACTTGTCACAGCCCTCCATTCAGAAATGCTGGACAGGCTGGAGAAGGGGCTGAATGGGGCCTCCTCCTGTTCCTGTGTAACAGGCTGGAGAAGGGGCTGAATGGCCTCCTCCTGTTCCTGTGTAACAGACTGGAGAAGGGGCTGAATGGCCTCCTCCTGTTCCTGTGTAACAGGCAGGAGAAGGGGCTGAATGGGGCCTCCTCCTGTTCCTGTGTATCAGGCTGGAGAAGGGGCTGAATGGCCTCCTCCTGTTCCTGTGTAACAGGCTGGAGAAGGGGCTGAATGGGGCCTCCTCCTGTTCTTGTGTAACAGGCTGGAGAAGGAACTGCATGGGGCCTCCTCCTGTTCCTGTGTAACAGGCTGGAGAAGGGGCTGAATGCCCTCCTCCTGTTCCTGTGTAACAGGCTGGAGAAGGGGCTGAATGGCCTCCTCCTGTTCCTGTGTAACAGGCTGGAGAAGGGGTTGAATAGGGCCTCCTCCTGTTCCTGTGTAACAGGCTGGAGAAGGGGCTGAATGGCCTCCTCCTGTTCCTGTGTAACAGGATGGAGAAGGGGCTGAATGGCCTCCTCCTGTTCCTGTGTAACAGACTGGAGAAGGGGCTGAATGGGGCCTCCTCCTGTTCCTGTGTAACAGTCTGGAGAAGGGGCTGAATGGACTCCTCCTGTTCCTCTGTAACAGGCTGGAGATGGGGCTGAATGGCCTCCTCCTGTTCCTGTGTAACAGGCTGGGGAAGAGGCAGAATGGGGCCTCCTCCTGTTCCAATGTAACAGGCTGGAGAAGGGGCTGAATGGCCTCCTCCTCGTCCAGTGTAACAGGCTGGAGATGGGGCTGAATGGCCTCCTCCTGTTCCTGTGTAACAGTCTGGAGAAGGGGCTGAATGGCCTCCTCCTGTTCCTTTCTAACAGGCCAGAGAAGGGGCTGAATGGCCTCCTCCTGTTCCTGTGTAACAGGCTGGAGAAGGGGCTGAATGGCCTCCTCCTGTGCCTGTGTAACCGGCTGGATAAGGCGCTGAATGGGGCCTCCTCCTGTTCCTGTGTAACAGGCTGAAGAAGGGGCTGAATGGGGCCTCCTCCTGTTCCTGTGTAACAGGCTGGAGAAGGGGCTGAATGGCCTCCTCCTGTTCCTGTGTCAGAGGCTGGAGAAGGGGCTGAATGGGGCCTCCTCCTGTTCCCTGTGTAACAGGCTGGAGAAGGGGCAGAATGGGGCCTCCTCCTGTTCCAGTGTAACAGGCTGGAGAAGGTGCTGAATGGGGCCTCCTCCTGTTCCTGTGTAACAGGCTGGAGAAGGGGCTGAATGGGGCCTCCTCCTGTTCCTGTGTAACAGGCTGGAGAAGGGGCTGAATGGCCTCCTCCTGTTCCAGTGTAACAGGCTGGAGAAGGGGCTGATTGGGTCCTCCTCCTGTTCCTGTCTAACAGGCTGGAGAAGCGGCTGAATGGCCTCCTCCTGTTCCTTGTAACAAAGAACAAAGAAAATTACAGCACAGGATCAGGCCCTTCGGCCCTCCAAGCCTGCTCCGACCATGCTGCCCGACTGAAATAAAATCCCCTACCCTTCCGGGGACCAGATCCCTCTATTCTCATCCTATTCATGTATTTGTCAAGACGCCCATTAAAAGTCACGTTCATATCCGCTTCCACTACCTCCCCCGGCAGCGAGTTCCAGGCACCCACCACCCTCTGTGTAAAAAATCTACCTCATACATCTCCTTTAAACCTTGTCCCTCGCACCTTAAACCTGTGCCTCTAGTAATGGACTCTTCCACCCTGGGAAAAAGCTTCTGACTCTCCACTCTGTCCATGCCTCTCATAATCTTGCAGACTTCTATCAGGTCTCCCCTCAACCTCCATCACTCCAGTGAGAACAAACCGAGTTTCTCCAACCTCTCCTCATAGCTAATGCCCTCCATACCAGGCAACATCCTGGTAAATCTTTTCTGTACCCTCTCCAAAGCCTCCAAATCCTTCTGGTAGTGTGGCGACCAGAATTGAACACTATATTCCAAGTGCGGTATAACTAAGGTTCTATCAAGCTGCAACATGACTTGCCAATTTTTAAACTCAATACCCTGGCCGATGAAGGCAAGCATGCCGTATGCCTTCTTGACTACCTTCTCCACCTGCGTTGCCACTTTCAGTGACCTGTGTACCTGTACACCCAGATCCCTCTGCCTATCAATACTCTTAAGGGTTCTGCCATTTACTGTATATTTCCTATCTGAATTAGACCTTCCAAAATGCATTACCTCACATTTGTCCGGATTAAACTCCATCTGCCATCTCTCCGCCCAAGTCTCCAACTGATCTATATCCTGCTGTAACCTCCGATGGTGCTCATCGCTATCCGCAAACCCACCAAACTTTGTGTGGTCCGCAAACTTACGATTCAATCCAGTTACATTTTCATCGAAATCATTTATAATATATTACAAGCAGCAAAGGTCCCAGCACCGATCCCTGAGGAACACCACTTGTCACAGCCCTCCATTCAGAAATGCTGGACAGGCTGGAGAAGGGGCTGAATGGGGCCTCCTCCTGTTCCTGTGTAACAGACTGGAGAAGGGGCTGAATGGCCTCCTCCTGTTCCTGTGTAACAGGCTGGAGAAGGGGATGAATGGGGCCTCCTACTGTTCCTGTGTAACACTCTGGAGAAGGGGCTGAATGGGGCCTCCTCCTGTTCCTGTGTAACAGGCTGGAGAAGGGGCTGAATGGGGCCTCCTCCTGATCCTGTGTAACAGGCTGGAGAAGGGGCTGCATGGGGCCTCCTACTGTTCCTGTGTAACAGGCTGGAGAAGGGGCTGAATGGCCTCCTCCTGTTCCAGTGGAGCAGGCTGGAGAAGGGGCTGAATGGCCTCCTCCTGTTCCTGTGTAACAGGCTGGAGAAGGGGCTGAATGGGGCCTCCTCCTGTTCCCTGTGTAACAGGCTGGAGAAGGGGCTGAATGGGGCCTCCTCCTGTTCCTTTGTAACAGGCTGGAGAAGGGGCTGAATGGCCTCCTCCTGTTCCTGTGTAACAGACTGGAGAAGGGGCTGAATGGGGCCTCCTCCTGTTCCTGTGTAACAGGCTGGAGAAGGGGCTGAATGGCCTCCTCCTGTTCCTGTGTAACAGGATGGAGAAGGGGCTCAATGGCCTCCTCCTGCTCCTGTGTAACAGGCTAGAGAAGGGGCTGAATGGGGCCACCTCCTGTTCCCAGTGTAACAATCTGGAGAAGGGGCTGAATGGCCTCCTCCTGTTCCTCTGTAACAGGCTGGAGATGGGGCTGAATGGCCTCCTCCTGTTCCTGTGTAACAGGCTGGAGAAGGGGCTGAATGGCCTCCCCCTGTTCCTTTCAAACAGGCTAGAGAAGGGGCTGAATGGCCTCCGCCTGTTCCTGTGTAACAGGCTGGAGAAGGGGCTGAATGGGGCCTCCTCCTGTTCCAATGTAACAGGCTGGAGAAGGGGCTGAATGGCCTCCTCCTCTTCCTGTGTAACAGGCTGGAGAAGGCGCTGAATGGCCTCCTCCTGTTCCTGTGTAAGAGGCTGGAGAAGGGGCTGAATGGCCTCTTCCTGTTCCTTTCTAACAGGCTAGAGAAGGGGCTGAATGGCCAACTCCTGTTCCTGTGTAACAGGCCGGAGAAGGGGTTGAATAGCGCCTCCTCCTGTTCCTGTGTAACAGGCTGGAGAAGGGGCTGAATGGGGCCTCCTCCTGTTCCTGTGTAACAGGCTGGAGAAGGGACTGAATGGGGCCACCTCCTGTTCCTGTGTAACAGGCTGGAGAAGGGGCTGAATGGGGCCTCCTCCTGTTCCTGTGTAACAGGCTGTAGAAGGGGCTGAATGGCCTCCTCCTGTTCCTGTGTAACCGGCTGGAGAAGGGGCTCAATGGGGCCTCCTCCTGTTCCTGTGTAACAGACTGGAGAAGGGGCTGAATGGGGCCTCCTCCTGTTCCTGTGTAACAGACTGGAGAAGGGGCTGCATCGCCTGCTCCTGTTCCTGTATAACAGACTGGAGATGGGGCTGAATGCCCTCCTCCTGTTCCTGTGTAACAGACTGGAGAATGGGCTGAATGGGGCCTCCTCCTGTTCCCTGTGTAACAGGCTGGAGAAGGGGCTGAATGGGGCCTCCTCCTGTTCCTCTGTAACAGGCTGGAGAAGGGGCTGAATGGGGCCTCCTCCTGTTCCCTGTGTAACAGGATGGAGAAGGGGCTAAATGGGGCCTCCTCCTGTTCCTGTGTAACAGTCTGGAGAAGGGGCTGAATGGCCTCCTCCTGTTCCTGTGTAACAGGCTGGAGAAGGGGCTGAATGGCCTCCTCCTGTTCCTGTGTCACAGGCTGGAGAAGGGGCTGAATGGCCTCCTCCAGTTCCTGTGTAACAGTCTGGAGCAGGGGCTGAATGGCCTCCTCCTGTTCCTATGTAACAGACTGGAGAAGGGGCTGAATGGGTCCTCCTCCTGTTCCTGTGTAACAGACTGGAGAAGGGGCTGAATGGCCTCCTCCTGTTCCTGTGTAACAGGCTGGAGAAGGGGCTGAATGGGGCCTCCTCCTGTTCCTGTGTAACAGGCTGGAGAAGGGGCTGAATGGGGCCTCCTCCTGTTCCTGTGTAACAGGCTGGAGAAGGGGCTGAATGGCCTCCTCCTGTTCCTGTGTAACAGGCTGGAGAAGAGGCTGAATGGGGCCTCCTCCTGATCCTGTGTAACAGGCTGGAGAAGGGGCTGCATGGGGCCTCCTACTGTTCCTGTGTAACAGTCTGGAGAAGGGGCTGAATGGGGCCTCCTCCTGTTCCTGTGTAACAGGCTGGAGAAGGGGCTGAATGGCCTCCTACTGTTCCTGTGTAACAGGCTGGAGAAGGGGCTGAATGGGGCCTCCTTCTCATCCTGTGTAACAGGCTGGAGAAGGGGCTGCATGGGGCCTCCTACTGTTCCTGGGTAACAGGCTGGAGAAGGGGCTGAATGGCCTCCTCCTGTTCCAGTGTAACAGGCTGGAGAAGGGGCTGAATGGCCTCCTCCTGTTCCTGTGTAATAGGCTGGAGAAGGGGCTGAATGGGGCCTCCTCCTGTTCCCTGTGTAACAGGCTGGAGAAGGGGCTGAATGGGGCCTCCTCCTGTTCCTGTGTAACAGACTGGAGAAGGGGCTGAATGGGGC
Organism: Mustelus asterias; assembly: GCF_964213995.1. Taxonomy (NCBI): domain Eukaryota; kingdom Metazoa; phylum Chordata; class Chondrichthyes; order Carcharhiniformes; family Triakidae; genus Mustelus; species Mustelus asterias. The sequence continues at coordinate 43,636 of NW_027590839.1, forward strand.
CTCCTCCTGTTCCTGTGTAACAGGCTGGAGAAGGGGCTGAATGGCCTCCTCCTGTTCCTGTGTAACAGGATGGAGAAGGGGCTGAATGGCCTCCTCCTGTTCCTGTGTAACAGGCTGGAGAAGGGGCTGAATGGGGCCTCCTCCTGTTCCCAGTGTAACAATCTGGAGAAGGGGCTGAATGGCCTCCTCCTGTTCCTCTGTAACAGGCTGGAGATGGGGCTGAATGGCCTCCTCCTGTTCCTGTGTCACAGGCTGGAGAAGGGGCTGAATGGCCTCCTCCAGTTCCTGTGTAACAGTCTGGAGCAGGGGCTGAATGGCCTCCTCCTGTTCCTATGTAACAGACTGGAGAAGGGGCTGAATGGGGCCTCCTCCTGTTCCTGTGTAACAGTCTGGAGAAGGGGCTGAATGGGGCCTCCTCCTGTTCCTGTGTAACAGGCTGGAGAAGGGGCTGAATGGCCTCCTCCTGTTCCTGTGTAACAGGCTGGAGAAGAGGCTGAATGGGGCCTCCTCCTGATCCTGTGTAACAGGCTGGAGAAGGGGCTGAATGGGGCCTCCTCCTGTTCCTGTGTAACAGGCTGGAGAAGGGGCTGAATGGCCTCCTCCTGTTCCTGTGTAACAGGCTGGAGAAGGGGCTGAATGGGGCCTCCTTCTCATCCTGTGTAACAGGCTGGAGAAGGGGCTGCATGGAGCCTCCTACTGTTCCTGGGTAACAGGCTGGAGAAGGGGCTGAATGGCCTCCTCCTGTTCCAGTGTAACAGGCTGGAGAAGGGGCTGAATGGCCTCCTCCTGTTCCTGTGTAATAGGCTGGAGAAGGGGCTGAATGGGGCCTCCTCCTGTTCCCTGTGTAACAGGCTGGAGAAGGGGCTGAATGGGGCCTCCTCCTGTTCCTTTGTAACAGGCTGGAGAAGGGGCTGAATGGCCTCCTCCTGTTCCTGTGTAACAGACTGGAGAAGGGGCTGAATGGGGCCTTCTCCTGTTCCTGTGTAACAGGCTGGAGAAGGGGCTGAATGGCCTCCTCCTGTTCCTGTGTAACAGGATGGAGATGGGGCTGAATGGCCTCCTCCTGTTCCTGTGAAACAGGCTGGAGAAGGGGCTGAATGGGGCCTCCTCCTGTTCCCAGTGTAACAACCTGGAGAAGGGGCTGAATGGCCTCCTCCTGTTCCTCTGTAACAGGCTGGAGATGGGGCTGAATGGCCTCCTCCTGTTCCTGTGTAACAGGCTGGAGAAGGGGCTGAATGTCCTCCTCCTTTTCCTGTGTAACAGGCTGGAGAAGGGGCTGAATGGCCTCCCCCTGTTCCTTTCTAACAGGCTAGAGAAGGGGCGGAATGGCCTCCTCCTGTTCCTGTGTAACAGGCTGGAGAAGGGGCTGAATGGGGCCTCCTCCTGTTCCTGTGTAACAGGCTGGAGAAGGGGCTGAATGGGGCCTCCTCCTGTTCCAATGTAACAGGCTGGAGAAGGGGCTGAATGGCCTCCTCCTGTTCCTGTGTAACAGGCCGGAGAAGGGGCTGAATGGCGCCTCCTCCTGTTCCTGTGTAACAGGCTGGAGAAGGGGCTGAATGGGGCCTCCTCCTGTTCCTGTGTAACAGGCTGTAGAAGGGGCTGAATGGCCTCCTCCTGTTCCTGTGTAACCGGCTGGAGAAGGGGCTGAATGGGGCCTCCTCCTGTTCCTGTGTAACAGACTGGAGAAGGAGCTGAATGGGGCCTCCTCCTGTTCCTGTGTAACAGACTGGAGAAGGGGCTGCATCGCCTGCTCCTGTTCATGTATAACAGACTGGAGATGGGGCTGAATGCCCTCCTCCTGTTCCTGTGTAACAGACTGGAGAATGGGCTGAATGGGGCCTCCTCCTGTTCCCTGTGTAACAGGCTGGAGAAGGGGCTGAATGGGGCCTCCTCCTGTTCCTCTGTAACAGGCTGGAGAAGGGGCTGAATGGGGCCTCCTCCTGTTCCCTGTGTAACAGGATGGAGAAGGGGCTGAATGGGGCCTCCTCCTGTTCCTGTGTAACAGTCTGGAGAAGGGGCTGAATGGCCTCCTCCTGTTCCTGTGTAACAGGCTGGAGAAGGGGCTGAATGGCCTCCTCCTGTTCCTGTGTCACAGGCTGGAGAAGGGGCTGAATGGCCTCCTCCAGTTCCTGTGTAACAGTCTGGAGCAGGGGCTGAATGGCCTCCTCCTGTTCCTATGTAACAGACTGGAGAAGGGGCTGAATGGGTCCTCCTCCTGTTCCTGTGTAACAGACTGGAGAAGGGGCTGAATGGCCTCCTCCTGTTCCTGTGTAACAGGCTGGAGAAGGGGATGAATGGGGCCTCCTCCTGTTCCTGTGTAACAGTCTGGAGAAGGGGCTGAATGGGGCCTCCTCCTGTTCCTGTGTAACAGGCTGGAGAAGGGGCTGAATGGCCTCCTCCTGTACCTGTGTAACAGGCTGGAGAAGGGGCTGCATGGGGCCTCCTCCTGTTCCTGTGTAACAGGCTGGAGAAGAGGCTGAATGGGGCCTCCTCCTGATCCTGTGTAACAGGCTGGAGAAGGGGCTGCATGGGGCCTCCTACTGTTCCTGTGTAACAGTCTGGAGAAGGGGCTGAATGGGACCTCCTCCTGTTCCTGTGTAACAGGCTGGAGAAGGGGCTGAATGGCCTCCTACTGTTCCTGTGTAACAGGCTGGAGAAGGGGCTGAATGGGGCCTCCTTCTCATCCTGTGTAACAGGCTGGAGAAGGGGCTGCATGGGGCCTCCTACTGTTCCTGGGTAACAGGCTGGAGAAGGGGCTGAATGGCCTCCTCCTGTTCCAGTGTAACAGGCTGGAGAAGGGGCTGAATGGCCTCCTCCTGTTCCTGTGTAATAGGCTGGAGAAGGGGCTGAATGGGGCCTCCTCCTGTTCCCTGTGTAACAGGCTGGAGAAGGGGCTGAATGGGGCCTCCTCCTGTTCCTTTGTAACAGGCTGGAGAAGGGGCTGAATGGCCTCCTCCTGTTCCTGTGTAACAGACTGGAGAAGGGGCTGAATGGGGCCTCCTCCTGTTCCTGTGTAACAGGCTGGAGAAGGGGCTGAATGGCCTCCTCCTGTTCCTGTGTAACAGGATGGAGAAGGGGCTGAATGGCCTCCTCCTGTTCCTGTGTAACAGGCTGGAGAAGGGGCTGAATGGGGCCTCCTCCTGTTCCCAGTGTAACAATCTGGAGAAGGGGCTGAATGGCCTCCTCCTGTTCCTCTGTAACAGGCTGGAGATGGGGCTGAATGGCCTCCTCCTGTTCCTGTGTCACAGGCTGGAGAAGGGGCTGAATGGCCTCCTCCAGTTCCTGTGTAACAGTCTGGAGCAGGGGCTGAATGGCCTCCTCCTGTTCCTATGTAACAGACTGGAGAAGGGGCTGAATGGGGCCTCCTCCTGTTCCTGTGTAACAGACTGGAGAAGGGGCTGAATGGCCTCCTCCTGTTCCTGTGTAACAGGCTGGAGAAGGGGATGAATGGGGCCTCCTCCTGTTCCTGTGTAACAGTCTGGAGAAGGGGCTGAATGGGGCCTCCTCCTGTTCCTGTGTAACAGGCTGGAGAAGGGGCTGAATGGCCTCCTCCTGTTCCTGTGTAACAGGCTGGAGAAGAGGCTGAATGGGGCCTCCTCCTGATCCTGTGTAACAGGCTGGAGAAGGGGCTGAATGGGGCCTCCTCCTGTTCCTGTGTAACAGGCTGGAGAAGGGGCTGAATGGCCTCCTCCTGTTCCTGTGTAACAGGCTGGAGAAGGGGCTGAATGGGGCCTCCTTCTCATCCTGTGTAACAGGCTGGAGAAGGGGCTGCATGGGGCCTCCTACTGTTCCTGGGTAACAGGCTGGAGAAGGGGCTGAATGGCCTCCTCCTGTTCCAGTGTAACAGGCTGGAGAAGGGGCTGAATGGCCTCCTCCTGTTCCTGTGTAATAGGCTGGAGAAGGGGCTGAATGGGGCCTCCTCCTGTTCCCTGTGTAACAGGCTGGAGAAGGGGCTGAATGGGGCCTCCTCCTGTTCCTTTGTAACAGGCTGGAGAAGGGGCTGAATGGCCTCCTCCTGTTCCTTTGTAACAGACTGGAGAAGGGGCTGAATGGGGCCTCCTCCTGTTCCTGTGTAACAGGCTGGAGAAGGGGCTGAATGGCCTCCTCCTGTTCCTGTGTAACAGGATGGAGATGGGGCTGAATGGCCTCCTCCTGTTCCTGTGTAACAGGCTGGAGAAGGGGCTGAATGGGGCCTCCTCCTGTTCCTGTGAAATAGGCTGGAGAAGGGGCTGAATGGGGCCTCCTCCTGTTCCTGTGTAACAGGCTGGAGAAGGGGCTGAATGTCCTCCTCCTTTTCCTGTGTAACAGGCTGGAGAAGGGGCTGAATGGCCTCCCCCTGTTCCTTTCTAACAGGCTAGACAAGGGGCGGAATGGCCTCCTCCTGTTCCTGTGTAACAGGCTGGAGACGGGGCTGAATGGGGCCTCCTCCTGTTCCAATGTAACAGGCTGGAGAAGGGGCTGAATGGCCTCCTCCTGTTCCTGTGTAACAGGCCGGAGAAGGGGCTGAATGGCGCCTCCTCCTGTTCCTGTGTAACAGGCTGGAGAAGGGGCTGAATGGGGCCTCCTCCTGTTCCTGTGTAACAGGCTGGAGAAGGGACTGAATGGGGCCTCCTCCTGTTCCTGTGTAACAGGCTGGAGAAGTGGCTGAATGGGGCCTCCTCCTGTTCCTGTGTCACAGGCTGTAGAAGGGGCTGAATAGCCTCCTCCTGTTCCTGTGTAACCGGCGGGAGAAGGGGCTGAATGGGGCCTCCTCCTGTTCCTGTGTAACAGACTGGAGAAGGAGCTGAATGGGGCCTCCTCCTGTTCCTGTGTAACAGACTGGAGAAGGGGCTGCATCGCCTGCTCCTGTTCATGTATAACAGACTGGAGATGGGGCTGAATGCCCTCCTCCTGTTCCTGTGTAACAGACTGGAGAATGGGCTGAATGGGGCCTCCTCCTGTTCCCTTGTAACAGGCTGGAGAAGGGGCTGAATGGGGCCTCCTCCTGTTCCTGTGTAACAGGCTGGAGAAGGGGCTGAATGGGGCCTCCTCCTGTTCCCTGTGTAACAGGCTGGAGAAGGGGCTGAATGGGGCCTCCTCCTGTTCCTGTGTAACAGTCTGGAGAAGGGGCTGAATGGCCTCCTCCTGTTCCTGCGTAACAGGCTGGAGAAGGGGCTGAATGGCCTCCTCCTGTTCCTGTGTCACAGGCTGGAGAAGGGGCTGAATGGCCTCCTCCAGTTCCTGTGTAACAGTCTGGAGCAGGGGCTGAATGGCCTCCTCCTGTTCCTATGTAACAGACTGGAGAAGGGGCTGAATGGGGCCTCCTCATGTTCCTGTGTAACAGGCTGGAGAAGGGGCTGAATGGCCTCCTCCTGTTCCTGTGTAACAGGCTGGAGAAGGGGCTGAATGGCCTCCTCCTGTTCCTGTGTAATAGGCTGGAGAAGGGGCTGAATGGCCTCCTCCTGTTCCTGTGTAACATGCTGGAGAAGGGGCTGAATGGGGCCTCCTCCTGTTCCTGTGTAACAGGCTGGAGAAGGGGCTGAATGGCCTCCTCCTGTTCCTGTGTAACAGTCTGGAGAATGGGCTGAATGGGGCCTCCTCCTGTTCCTGTGTTACAGGCTGGAGAAGGGGCTGAATGGGGCCTCCTCCTGTTCCTGTGTAACAGGCTGGAGAAGGGGCTGAATGGCCTCCTCCTGTTCCTGTGTAACAGGCTGGAGAAGGGGCTGAATGGGGCCTCCTCCTGTTCCTGTGTAACAGGCTGGAGAAGTGGCTGAATGGGGCGTCCTCCTGTTCCTGTGTAACAGGCTGGAGAAGGGGCTGAATGGCCTCCTCCTCTTCCTGTGTAACAGGCTGGAGAAGGGGCTGAATGGCCTCCTCCTGTTCCTGTGTTACAGGCTGGAGAAGGGGCTGAATGGCCTCCTCCTTTTCCTGTGTAACCGGCTGGAGAATGGGCTGAATGGCCTCCTCCTGTTCCTGTGTAACCGGCTGGAGAAGGGGCTGAATGGGGCTTCCTCCTGTTCCTGTGTAACAGGCTGGAGAAGGGACTGAATGGCCTCCTCCTTTTCCTGTGTAACAGGCTGGAGAAGGGGCTGAATGGCCTCCACCTGTTCCTGTGTAACCGGCAGAGAAGGGGCTGAATGGGGCCTCCTCCTGTTCCCTGTTTAACAGGCTGGAGAAGGGGCTGAATGGCCTCCTCCTGTTCCCAGTGTAACTGACTGGAGAAAGGGCTGAATGGGGCCTCCTCCTGTTCCTGCGTAACAGGCTGGAGAAGGGGCTGAATGGGACCTCCTCCTGTTCCTGTGTAACAGGCTGGAGAATGGGCTGAATGTCCTCCTCCTGTTCCTTTCTAACAGTCTGGGGAAGGGGCTGAATGGCCTCCTCCTGTTCCTGTGTAACAGGCTGGAGAAGGGGCTGAATGGCCTCCTCCTGTTCCCTGTATAACAGGCTGGAGAAGGGCATGAATGGCCTCCTCCTGTTCCTGTGTAACAGGCTGGAGAAGGGGCTGAATGGGGCCTCCTCCTGTTCCTGTGTAACAGGCTGGAGAAGGGGCTGAATGGGGCCTCCTCCTGTTCCTGTGTAACCGGCTGGAGAAGGGGCTGAATGGGGCCTCCTCCTGTTCCTGTGTAACAGGCTGGAGAAGGGGCTGAATGGCCTCATCCTGTTCCCTGTATAACAGGCTGGAGAAGGGGCTGAATGGCCTCCTCCTTTTCCTGTGCAACAGGCTGGAGAAGGGGCTGAATGTGGCCTCCTCCTGTTCCCTGTGTAACAGGCTGTAGAAGGGGCTGAATGGGGCCTCCTACTGTTCCTGTGTAACAGGCTGGAGAAGGGGCTGAATGGGGCCTCCTACTGTTCCTGTGTAACAGGCTGGAGAAGGGGATGATGGCCTCTTCCTGTTCCTGTGCAACCGGCTGGAGAAGGCGCTGAATGGGGCCTCCTCCTGTTCCTGTGTAACAGGCTGGAGAAGGGGCTGAATGTGGCCTCCTCCTGTTCCCTGTGTAACAGGCTGTGGAAGGGGCTGAATGGGGCCTCCTACTGTTCCTGTGTAACAGGCTGGAGAAGGGGCTGAATGGCCTCCTCCTGTTCCTGTGTAACAGGCTGGAGAAGGGGCTGAATGGGGCCTCCTCCTGTTCCTGTGTAACAGGCTGGAGAAGGGGCTGAATAGCCTGCTCCTGTTCCTGTATATCAGACTGGAGAAGGGGTGAATGGCCTCCTCCTGTTCCTGTATAACGGACTGGAGAAGGGGCTGAATGGCCTGCTCCTGTTCCTGTATAACAGACTGGAGAAGGGGCTGAATGGCCTCCTCCTGTTCCCTGTGTAACAGGCTGGAGAAGGGGCTGAATGGGGCCTCCTCCTGTTCCTGTGTAACAGGCTGGAGAAGGGGCTGAATGGGGCCTCCTACTGTTCCTGTGTAACAGGCTGGAGAAGGGGCTGATGGCCTCTTCCTGTTCCTGTGTAACCGGCTGGAGAAGGCGCTGAATGGGGCCTCCTCCTGTTCCTGTGTAATAGGCTGGAGAAGGGGCTGAATGTGGCCTTGTCCTGTTCCTGTGTAACAGGCTGAAGAAGGGGCTGAATGGCCTCCTCCTGTTCCTATGTAACAGGCTGGAGAAGGGGCTGAATGGCCTCCTCCTGTTCCTGTGTAACAGGCCGGAGAAGGGGCTGAATGGCGCCTCCTCCTGTTCCTGTGTAACAGGCTGGAGAAGGGACTGAATGGGGCCTCCTCCTGTTCCTGTGTAACAGGCTGGAGAAGTGGCTGAATGGGGCCTCCTCCTGTTCCTGTGTAACAGGCTGTAGAAGGGGCTGAATGGCCTCCTCCTGTTCCTGTGTAACCGGCTGGAGAAGGGGCTGAATGGGGCCTCCTCCTGTTCCTGTGTAACAGACTGGAGAAGGAGCTGAATGGGGCCTCCTCCTGTTCCTGTGTAACAGACTGGAGATGGGGCTGAATGCCCTCCTCCTGTTCCTGTGTAACAGACTGGAGAATGGGCTGAATGGGGCCTCCTCCTGTTCCCTGTGTAACAGGCTGGAGAAGGGGCTGAATGGGGCCTCCTCCTGTTCCTGTGTAACAGGCTGGAGAAGGGGCTGAATGGGGCCTCCTCCTGTTCCCTGTGTAACAGGCTGGAGAAGGGGCTGAATGCGGCCTCCTCCTGTTCCTGTGTAACAGTCTGGAGAAGGGGCTGAATGGCCTCCTCCTGTTCCTGCGTAACAGGCTGGAGAAGGGGCTGAATGGCCTCCTCCTGTTCCTGTGTCACAGGCTGGAGAAGGGGCTGAATGGCCTCCTCCAGTTCCTGTGTAACAGTCTGGAGCAGGGGCTGAATGGCCTCCTCCTGTTCCTATGTAACAGACTGGAGAAGGGGCTGAATGGGGCCTCCTCATGTTCCTGTGTAACAGGCTGGAGAAGGGGCTGAATGGCCTCCTCCTGTTCCTGTGTAACAGGCTGGAGAAGGGGCTGAATGGCCTCCTCCTGTTCCTGTGTAATAGGCTGGAGAAGGGGCTGAATGGCCTCCTCCTGTTCCTGTGTAACATGCTGGAGAAGGGGCTGAATGGGGCCTCCTCCTGTTCCTGTGTAACAGGCTGGAGAAGGGGCTGAATGGCCTCCTCCTGTTCCTGTGTAACAGTCTGGAGAATGGGCTGAATGGGGCCTCCTCCTGTTCCTGTGTTACAGGCTGGAGAAGGGGCTGAATGGGGCCTCCTCCTGTTCCTGTGTAACAGGCTGGAGAAGGGGCTGAATGGCCTCCTCCTGTTCTCTGTGTAACAGACTGGAGAAGGGGCTGAATGGCCTCCTCCTGTTCCTGTGTAACAGGCTGGAGAAGGGGCTGAATGGGGCCTCCTCCTGTTCCTGTGTAACAGGCTGGAGAAGGGGCTGAATGGGGCCTCCTCCTGTTCCTGTGTAACAGGCTGGAGAAGGGGCTGAATGGCCTCCTCCTGTTCCTGTGTAACAGGCTGGAGAAGGGGCTGAATGGGGCCTCCTCCTGTTCCTGTGTAACAGGCTGGAGAAGGGGCTGAATGGGGCCTCCTCCTGTTCCTGTGTAACAGGCTGGAGAAGTGGCTGAATGGGGCCTCCTCCTGTTCCTGTGTAACAGGCTGGAGAAGTGGCTGAATGGGGCGTCCTCCTGTTCCTGTGTAACAGGCTGGAGAAGGGGCTGAATGGCCTCCTCCTGTTCCTGTGTAACAGGCTGGAGAATGGGCTGAATGGCCTCCTCCTGTTCCTGTGTAACCGGCTGGAGAAGGGGCTGAATGGGGCTTCCTCCTGTTCCTGTGTAACAGGCTGGAGAAGGGACTGAATGGGGCCTCCTCCTTTTCCTGTGTAACAGGCTGGAGAAGGGGCTGAATGGCCTCCACCTGTTCCTGTGTAACCGGCAGAGAAGGGGCTGAATGGGGCCTCCTCCTGTTCCCTGTTTAACAGGCTGGAGAAGGGGCTGAATGGCCTCCTCCTGTTCCCAGTGTAACTGACTGGAGAAAGGGCTGAATGGGGCCTCCTCCTGTTCCTGCGTAACAGGCTGGAGAAGGGGCTGAATGGGACCTCCTCCTGTTCCTGTGTAACAGGCTGGAGAATGGGCTGAATGTCCTCCTCCTGTTCCTTTCTAACAGGCTGGATAAGGGGCTGAATGGCCTCCTCCTGTTCCTGTGTAACAGGCTGGAGAAGGGGCTGAATGGCCTCCTCCTGTTCCCTGTATAACAGGCTGGAGAAGGGCATGAATGGCCTCCTCCTGTTCCTGTGTAACAGGCTGGAGAAGGGGCTGAATGGGGCCTCCTCCTGTTCCTGTGTAACAGGCTGGAGAAGGGGCTGAATGGGGCCTCCTCCTGTTCCTGTGTAACCGGCTGGAGAAGGGGCTGAATGGGGCCTCCTCCTGTTCCTGTGTAACAGGCTGGAGAAGGGGCTGAATGGCCTCATCCTGTTCCCTGTATAACAGGCTGGAGAAGGGGCTGAATGGCCTCCTCCTTTTCCTGTGCAACAGGCTGGAGAAGGGGCTGAATGTGGCCTCCTCCTGTTCCCTGTGTAACAGGCTGTAGAAGGGGCTGAATGGGGCCTCCTACTGTTCCTGTGTAACAGGCTGGAGAAGGGGCTGAATGGGGCCTCCTACTGTTCCTGTGTAACAGGCTGGAGAAGGGGATGATGGCCTCTTCCTGTTCCTGTGTAACCGGCTGGAGAAGGCGCTGAATGGGGCCTCCTCCTGTTCCTGTGTAACAGGCTGGGGAAGGGGCTGAATGTGGCCTCCTCCTGTTCCCTGTGTAACAGGCTGTGGAAGGGGCTGAATGGGGCCTCCTACTGTTCCTGTGTAACAGGCTGGAGAAGGGGCTGAATGGCCTCCTCCTGTTCCTGTGTAACAGGCTGGAGAAGGGGCTGAATGGGGCCTCCTCCTGTTCCTGTGTAACAGGCTGGAGAAGGGGCTGAATAGCCTGCTCCTGTTCCTGTATATCAGACTGGAGAAGGGGTGAATGGCCTCCTCCTGTTCCTGTATAACGGACTGGAGAAGGGGCTGAATGGCCTGCTCCTGTTCCTGTATAACAGACTGGAGAAGGGGCTGAATGGCCTCCTCCTGTTCCCTGTGTAACAGGCTGGAGAAGGGGCTGAATGGGGCCTCCTCCTGTTCCTGTGTAACAGGCTGGAGAAGGGGCTGAATGGGGCCTCCTACTGTTCCTGTGTAACAGGCTGGAGAAGGGGCTGATGGCCTCTTCCTGTTCCTGTGTAACCGGCTGGAGAAGGCGCTGAATGGGGCCTCCTCCTGTTCCTGTGTAATAGGCTGGAGAAGGGGCTGAATGTGGCCTCCTCCTGTTCCTGTGTAACAGGCTGAAGAAGGGGCTGAATGGCCTCCTCCTGTTCCTATGTAACAGACTGGAGAAGGGGCTGAATAGCCTCCTCCTGTTCCTGTGTAACAGCCTGGAGAAGGGGCTGAATGGGGCCTCCTCCTGTTCCTGTGTAACAGGCTGGAGAAGGGGCTGAATGGCCTCCTCCTGTTCCTGTGCAACAGGCTGGAGAAGGGGCTGAATGGCCTCCTCCTGTTCCTGTGTAACAGGCTGGAGAAGGGGCTGAATGGCCTCCTCCTGTTCCTGTGTAACAGGCTGGAGAAGGGGCTGAATGGCCTCCTCCTGTTCCTGTGTAACAGGCTGGAGAAGGGGCTGAATTGCCTCCTCCTGTTCTTGTGTCACAGGCTGGAGAAGGGGCTGAATGGCCTCCTCCTGTTCTTGTGTAACAGGCTGGAGAAGGGGCTGAATGGCCTCCTCCTGTTCCTATGTAACAGACTGGAGAAGGGGCTGAATGGGGCCTCCTCCTGTTCCTGTGTAACAGGCTGGAGAAGGGGCTGAAAGGGGCCTCCTCCTGTTCCTGTGTAACAGGCTGGAGAAGGGGCTGAATGGGACCTCCTCCTGTTCCTCGGTAACAGGCTGGAGAAGGGGCTGAATGGCCTCCTCCTGTTCCTGTGTAACAGGCTGGAGAAGGGGCTGAATGGGGCCTCCTCCTGTTCCTGTGTAACAGGCTGGAGAAGGGGCCGAATGGGGCATCCTCCTGTTCCTGTGTAACAGACTGGAGAAGGAGCTGAATGGCCTCCTCCTGTCACTGTGTAAGAGACTGGAGAAGGGGCTGAATGGCCTCCTCCTGTTCCTGTGTAACAGGCTGGAGAAGGGGCTGAATGGGGCCTCCTCCTGTTCCTGTGTAACAGGCTGGAGAAGGGGCTGAATGGGGCCTCCTCCTGTTCCTGTGTAACAGGCTGGAGAAGGGGCTGAATGCGGCCTCCTCCTGTTCCTGTGTAACAGGCTGGAGATGGGGCTGAATGGGGCCTCCTCCTGTTCCTGTATAACAGGCTGGAGAAGGGGCTGAATGGGGCCTCCTCCTGTTCCTGTGTAACAGGCTGGAGAAGGGGCTGAATGTCCTCCTCCTGTTCCTGTGTAACAGACTGGAGAAGGGGCTGAATGGGGCTTCCTCCTGTTCCCTGTGTAACAGGCTGGAGAAGGGGCTGAATGGGGCGTCCTCCTGTTCCTGTGTAACAGGCTGGAGAAGGGGCTGAATGGCCTCCTCCTGTTCCTGTGTAACAAGCTGGAGAAGAGGCTGAATGGCCTCCTCCTGTTCCTGTGTAACGGGCTGGAGAAGGGGCTGAATGGGGCCTCCTCCTGTTCCTGTGTAACAGGCTGGGGAAGGGGCTGAATGGGACCTCCTCCTGTTCCTGTGTAACAGGCTGGAGAAGGGGCTGAATGGCCTCCTCCTGTTCCTGTGTAACAGGCTGGAGAAGGGGCTGAATGGGACCTCCTCCTGTTCCTGTGTAACAAGCTGGAGAAGAGGCTGAATGGCCTCCTCCTGTTCCTGTGATACAGGCTGGAGAAGGGGCTGAATGGGGCCTCCTCCTGTTCCCGTGTAACAGGCTGGAGAAGGGGCTGAATGGGGCGTCCTCCTGTTCCTGTGTAACAGGCTGGAGAAGGGGCTGAATGGCCTCCTCCTGTTCCTGTGTAACAAGCTGGAGAAGAGGCTGAATGGCCTCCTCCTGTTCCTGTGTAACAGGCTGGAGAAGGGGCTGAATGGGCCCTCCTCCTGTTCCTGTGTAACAGGCTGGGGAAGGTGCTGAATGGGACCTCCTCCTGTTCCTGTGTAACAGGCTGGAGAAGGGGCTGAATGGCCTCCTCCTGTTCCTGTGTAACAGGCTGGAGAAGGGGCTGAATGGGACCTCCTCCTGTTCCTGTGTAACAAGCTGGAGAAGAGGCTGAATGGCCTCCTCCTGTTCCTGTGTAACAGGCTGGAGAAGGGGCTGAATGAGGCCTCCTCCTGTTCCCGTGTAACAGGCTGGAGAAGGGGCTGAATGGGGCCTCCTCCTGTTCCTGTGTATCAGGCTGGAGAAGGGACTGAATGGGGCCTCCTCCTGTTCCTGTGTAACAGGCTGGAGAAGGGGCTGAATGCCCTCCTCCTGTTCCTGTGTAACAGGCTGGAGAAGGGGCTGAATGGGCTCCTCCTGTTCCTGTGTAACAGGCTGGAGAAGGGGCTAAATGGGGCCTCCTCCTGTTCCTGTGTAACAGGCTGGAGAAGGGGCTGAATGGCCTCCCCCTATTCCTGTGTAACAGGCTGGAGAAGGGGCTGAATGGGGCCTCCTCCTGTTCCTGTGTAACAGGCTGGAGAAGGGGCTGAATGGGGCGTCCTCCTGTTCCTGTGTAACAGGCTGGAGAAGGGGCTGAATGGCCTCCTCCTGTTCCTGTGTAACAAGCTGGAGAAGAGGCTGAATGGCCTCCTCCTGTTCCTGTGTAACGGGCTGGAGAAGGGGCTGAATGGGGCCTCCTCCTGTTCCTGTGTAACAGGCTGGGGAAGGGGCTGAATGGGACCTCCTCCTGTTCCTGTGTAACAGGCTGGAGAAGGGGCTGAATGGCCTCCTCCTGTTCCTGTGTAACAGGCTGGAGAAGGGGCTGAATGGGACCTCCTCCTGTTCCTGTGTAACAAGCTGGAGAAGAGGCTGAATGGCCTCCTCCTGTTCCTGTGATACAGGCAGGAGAAGGGGCTGAATGGGGCCTCCTCCTGTTCCCGTGTAACAGGCTGGAGAAGGGGCTGAATGGGGCGTCCTCCTGTTCCTGTGTAACAGGCTGGAGAAGGGGCTGAATGGCCTCCTCCTGTTCCTGTGTAACAAGCTGGAGAAGAGGCTGAATGGCCTCCTCCTGTTCCTGTGTAACAGGCTGGAGAAGGGGCTGAATGGGCCCTCCTCCTGTTCCTGTGTAACAGGCTGGGGAAGGTGCTGAATGGGACCTCCTCCTGTTCCTGTGTAACAGGCTGGAGAAGGGGCTGAATGGCCTCCTCCTGTTCCTGTGTAACAGGCTGGAGAAGGGGCTGAATGGGACCTCCTCCTGTTCCTGTGTAACAAGCTGGAGAAGAGGCTGAATGGCCTCCTCCTGTTCCTGTGTAACAGGCTGGAGAAGGGGCTGAATGAGGCCTCCTCCTGTTCCCGTGTAACAGGCTGGAGAAGGGGCTGAATGGGGCCTCCTCCTGTTCCTGTGTATCAGGCTGGAGAAGGGACTGAATGGGGCCTCCTCCTGTTCCTGTGTAACAGGCTGGAGAAGGGGCTGAATGCCCTCCTCCTGTTCCTGTGTAACAGGCTGGAGAAGGGGCTGAATGGGCTCCTCCTGTTCCTGTGTAACAGGCTGGAGAAGGGGCTAAATGGGGCCTCCTCCTGTTCCTGTGTAACAGGCTGGAGAAGGGGCTGAATGGCCTCCCCCTATTCCTGTGTAACAGGCTGGAGAAGGGGCTGAATGGGGCCTCCTCCTGTTCCTGTGTAACAGGCTGGAGAAGGGGCTGAATGGGGCCTCCTCATGTTCCTGTGTAACAGGCTGGAGAAGGGGCTGAATGGGGCCTCCTCCTGTTCTGTGTAACAGGCTGGAGAAGGGGCTGAATGGGGCCTCCTCCTGTTCCTGTGTAACAGGCTGGAGAAGGGGCAGAATGGGGCCTCCTCCTGTTGCTGTGTAAGAGGCTGGAGAAGGGGCTGAATGCGGCCTCCTCCTGTTCCTGTGTAACAGGCTGGAGATGGGGCTGAATGGGGCCTTCTAATGTTCCTGTGTAACAGGCTGGAGAAGGCGCTGAATGGGGCCTCCTCCTGTTCCTGTATAACAGGCTGGAGAAGGGGCTGAATGGGGCCTCCTCCTGTTCCTGTGCAACAGGCTGGAGAAGGGGCTGAATGCCCTCCTCCTGTTCCTGTGTAACAGGCTGGAGAAGGGGCTGAATGGGCTCCTCCTGTTCCTGTGTAACAGGCTGGAGAAGGGGCTGAATGGGGCCTCCTCCTGTTCCTGTGTAACAGGCTGGAGAAGGGGCTGAATGGCCTCCTCCTGTTCCTGTGAAACAGGCTGGAGAAGGGGCTGAATGGGGCCTCCTCCTGTTCCTGTGTAAGAGGCTGGAGAAGGGGCTGAATGGGGCCTCCTCCTGTTCCTGTGTAACAGGCTGGAGAAGAGGCTGAATGGCCTCCTCCTGTTCCTGTGTAACAGGCTGGAGAAGGGGCTGAATGGGGCCTCCTCCTGTTCCTGTGTAACAGGCTGGAGAAGGGGCTGAATGGGGCCTCCTCCTGTTCCTGTGTAACAGGCTGGAGAAGGGGCTGAATGGGGCCTCCTCATGTTCCTGTGTAACAGGCTGGAGAAGGGGCTGAATGGGGCCTCCTCCTGTTCCTGTGTAACAGGCTGGAGAAGGTGCTGAATGGCCTCCTCCTGTTCCTGTGTAACAGGCTGGAGAAGGGGCTGAATGGGGCCTCCTCCTGTTCCTGTGTAACAGGCTGGAGAAGGGGCTGAATGGGGCCTCCTCCTGTTCCTGTGTAACAGGCTGGAGAAGGGGCTGAATGGGGCCTCCTCCTGTTCCTGTGTAACAGGCTGGAGAAGGGGCTGAATGCGGCCTCCTCCTGTTCCTGTGATACAGGCTGGAGAAGGGGCTGAATGGGGCCTCCTCCTGTTCCCGTGTAACAGGCTGGAGAAGGGGCTGAATGGGGCGTCCTCCTGTTCCTGTGTAACAGGCTGGAGAAGGGGCTGAATGGCCTCCTCCTGTTCCTGTGTAACAAGCTGGAGAAGAGGCTGAATGGCCTCCTCCTGTTCCTGTGTAACAGGCTGGAGAAGGGGCTGAATGGGCCCTCCTCCTGTTCCTGTGTAACAGGCTGGGGAAGGTGCTGAATGGGACCTCCTCCTGTTCCTGTGTAACAGGCTGGAGAAGGGGCTGAATGGCCTCCTCCTGTTCCTGTGTAACAGGCTGGAGAAGGGGCTGAATGGGACCTCCTCCTGTTCCTGTGTAACAAGCTGGAGAAGAGGCTGAATGGCCTCCTCCTGTTCCTGTGTAACAGGCTGGAGAAGGGGCTGAATGAGGCCTCCTCCTGTTCCCGTGTAACAGGCTGGAGAAGGGGCTGAATGGGGCCTCCTCCTGTTCCTGTGTATCAGGCTGGAGAAGGGACTGAATGGGGCCTCCTCCTGTTCCTGTGTAACAGGCTGGAGAAGGGGCTGAATGCCCTCCTCCTGTTCCTGTGTAACAGGCTGGAGAAGGGGCTGAATGGGCTCCTCCTGTTCCTGTGTAACAGGCTGGAGAAGGGTCTAAATGGGGCCTCCTCCTGTTCCTGTGTAACAGGCTGGAGAAGGGGCTGAATGGCCTCCCCCTATTCCTGTGTAACAGGCTGGAGAAGGGGCTGAATGGGGCCTCCTCCTGTTCCTGTGTAACAGGCTGGAGAAGGGGCTGAATGGGGCCTCCTCATGTTCCTGTGTAACATTCTGGAGAAGGGGCTGAATGGGGCCTCCTCCTGTTCCTGTGTAACAGGCTGGAGAAGGGGCTGAATGGGGCCTCCTCCTGTTCCTGTGTAACAGGCTGGAGAAGGGGCAGAATGGGGCCTCCTCCTGTTGCTGTGTAAGAGGCTGGAGAAGGGGCTGAATGCGGCCTCCTCCTGTTCCTGTGTAACAGGCTGGAGATGGGGCTGAATGGGGCCTTCTAATGTTCCTGTGTAACAGGCTGGAGAAGGCGCTGAATGGGGCCTCCTCCTGTTCCTGTATAACAGGCTGGAGAAGGGGCTGAATGGGGCCTCCTCCTGTTCCTGTGCAACAGGCTGGAGAAGGGGCTGAATGCCCTCCTCCTGTTCCTGTGTAACAGGCTGGAGAAGGGGCTGAATGGGCTCCTCCTGTTCCTGTGTAACAGGCTGGAGAAGGGGCTGAATGGGGCCTCCTCCTGTTCCTGTGTAACAGGCTGGAGAAGGGGCTGAATGGCCTCCTCCTGTTCCTGTGTAACAGGCTGGAGAAGGGGCTGAATGGGGCCTCCTCCTGTTCCTGTGTAACAGGCTGGAGAAGGGGCTGAATGGGGCCTCCTCCTGTTCCTGTGTAACAGGCTGGAGAAGAGGCTGAATGGCCTCCTCCTGTTCCTGTGTAACAGGCTGGAGAAGGGGCTGAATGGGGCCTCCTCCTGTTCCTGTGTAACAGGCTGGAGAAGGGGCTGAATGGGGCCTCCTCATGTTCCTGTGTAACAGGCTGGAGAAGGGGCTGAATGGGGCCTCCTCCTGTTCCTGTGTAACAGGCTGGAGAAGGTGCTGAATGGCCTCCTCCTGTTCCTGTGTAACAGGCTGGAGAAGTGGCTGAATGGGGCCTCCTCCTGTTCCTGTGTAACAGGCTGGAGAAGGGGCTGAATGGGGCCTCCTCCTGTTCCTGTGTAACAGGCTGGAGAAGGGGCTGAATGGGGCCTCCTCCTGTTCCTGTGTAACAGGCTGGAGAAGGGGCTGAATGCGGCCTCCTCCTGTTCCTGTGTAACAGGCTGGAGATGGGGCTGAATGGGGCCTCCTCCTGTTCCTGTATAACAGGCTGGAGAAGGGGCTGAATGGGGCCTCCTCCTGTTCCTGTGTAACAGGCTGGAGAAGGGGCTGAATGTCCTCCTCCTGTTCCTGTGTAACAGACTGGAGAAGGGGGTGAATGCGGCTTCCTCCTGTTCCCTGTGTAACAGGCTGGAGATGGGGCTGAATGGGGCGTCCTCCTGTTCCTGTGTAACAGGCTGGAGAAGGGGCCGAATGGCCTCCTCCTGTTCCTGTGTAACAAGCTGGAGAAGAGGCTGAATGGCCTCCTCCTGTTCCTGTGTAACGGGCTGGAGAAGGGGCTGAATGGGGCCTCCTCCTGTTCCTGTGTAACAGGCTGGGGAAGGGGCTGAATGGGACCTCCTCCTGTTCCTGTGTAACAGGCTGGAGAAGGGGCTGAATGGCCTCCTCCTGTTCCTGTGTAACAGGCTGGAGAAGGGGCTGAATGGGACCTCCTCCTGTTCCTGTGTAACAAGCTGGAGAAGAGGCTGAATGGCCTCCTCCTGTTCCTGTGATACAGGCTGGAGAAGGGGCTGAATGGGGCCTCCTCCTGTTCCCGTGTAACAGGCTGGAGAAGGGGCTGAATGGGGCGTCCTCCTGTTCCTGTGTAACAGGTTGGAGAAGGGGCTGAATGGCCTCCTCCTGTTCCTGTGTAACAAGCTGGAGAAGAGGCTGAATGGCCTCCTCCTGTTCCTGTGTAACAGGCTGGAGAAGGGGCTGAATGGGCCCTCCTCCTGTTCCTGTGTAACAGGCTGGGGAAGGGGCTGAATGGGACCTCCTCCTGTTCCTGTGTAACAGGCTGGAGAAGGGGCTGAATGGCCTCCTCCTGTTCCTGTGTAACAGGCTGGAGAAGGGGCTGAATGGGACCTCCTCCTGTTCCTGTGTAACAAGCTGGAGAAGAGGCTGAATGGCCTCCTCCTGTTCCTGTGTAACAGGCTGGAGAAGGGGCTGAATGAGGCCTCCTCCTGTTCCCGTGTAACAGGCTGGAGAAGGGGCTGAATGGGGCCTCCACCTGTTCCTGTGTATCAGGCTGGAGAAGGGACTGAATGGGGCCTCCTCCTGTTCCTGTGTAACAGGCTGGAGAAGAGGCTGAATGGGGCCTCCTCCTGTTCCTGTGTAACAGGCTGGAGAAGGGGCTGAATGCCCTCCTCCTGTTCCTGTGTAACAGGCTGGAGAAGGGGCTGAATGGGCTCCTCCTGTTCCTGTGTAACAGGCTGGAGAAGGGGCGAAATGGGGCCTCCTCCTGTTCCTGTGTAACAGGCTGGAGAAGGGGCTGAATGGCCTCCCCCTATTCCTGTGGAACAGGCTGGAGAAGGGGCTGAATGGGGCCTCCTCCTGTTCCTGTGTAACAGGCTGGAGAAGGGGC
Organism: Mustelus asterias; assembly: GCF_964213995.1. Taxonomy (NCBI): domain Eukaryota; kingdom Metazoa; phylum Chordata; class Chondrichthyes; order Carcharhiniformes; family Triakidae; genus Mustelus; species Mustelus asterias. The sequence continues at coordinate 62,230 of NW_027590839.1, forward strand.
TGAATGGGGCCTCCTCCTGTTCCTGTGTAACAGGCTGGAGAAGGGGCTGAATGGCCTCCTCCTGTTCCTGTGTAACAGGCTGGAGAAGGGGCTGAATGGGGCCTCCTCCTGTTCCTGTGTAACAGGCTGGAGAAGGGGCTGAATGGGGGCTCCTCATGTTCCTGTGTACCAGGCTGGAGAAGGGTCTGAATGGGGCCTCCTCCTGTTCCTGTGTAACAGGCTGGAGAAGGGGCTGAATGGGGCCTCCTCCTGTTCCTGTGTAACAGGCTGGAGAAGGGGCTGAATGGGGCCTCCTCCTGTTCCTGTGTAACAGGCTGGAGAAGGGGCTGAATGGCCTCCTCCTGTTCCTGTGTAACAGGCTGGAGAAGGGGCTGAATGGGGCCTCCTCCTGTTCCTGTGTAACAGGCTGGAGAAGGGGCTGCATGGGGCCTCCTCCTGTTCCTGTGTAACAGGCTGGAGAAGAGGCTTAATGGCCTCCTCCTGTTCCTGTGTAACAGGCTGGAGAAGGGGCTGAATGGGGCCTCCTCCTGTTCCTGTGTAACAGGCTGGAGAAGGGGCTGAATGGGGCCTCCTCATGTTCCTGTGTAACAGGCTGGAGAAGGGGCTGAATGGGGCCTCCTCCTGTTCCTGTGTAACAGGCTGGAGAAGGTGCTGAATGGCCTCCTCCTGTTCCTGTGTAACAGGCTGGAGAAGGGGCTGAATGGGGCCTCCTCCTGTTCCTGTGTAACAGGCTGGAGAAGGGGCTGAATGGGGCCTCCTCCTGTTCCTGTGTAACAGGCTGGAGAAGGGGATGAATGGGGCCTCCTCCTGTTCCTGTGTAACAGGCTGGAGAAGGGGCTGAATGCGGCCTCCTCCTGTTCCTGTGTAACAGGCTGGAGATGGGGCTGAATGGGGCCTCCTCCTGTTCCTGTATAACAGGCTGGAGAAGGGGCTGAATGGGGCCTCCTCCTGTTCCTGTGTAACAGGCTGGAGAAGGGGCTGAATGTCCTCCTCCTGTTCCTGTGTAACAGACTGGAGAAGGGGCTGAATGGGTCTTCCTCCTGTTCCCTGTGTAACAGGCTGGAGATGGGGCTGAATGGGGCGTCCTCCTGTTCCTGTGTAACAGGCTGGAGAAGGGGCTGAATGGCCTCCTCCTGTTCCTGTGTAACAAGCTGGAGAAGAGGCTGAATGGCCTCCTCCTGTTCCTGTGTAACAGGCTGGAGAAGGGGCTGAATGGGGCCTCCTCCTGTTCCTGTGTAACAGGCTGGGGAAGGGGCTGAATGGGACCTCCTCCTGTTCCTGTGTAACAGGCTGGAGAAGGGGCTGAATGGCCTCCTCCTGTAACTGTGTAACAGGCTGGAGAAGGGGCTGAATGGGACCTCCTCCTGTTCCTGTGTAACAGGCTGGAGAAGGGGCTAAATGGGGCCTCCTCCTGTTCCTGTGTAACAGGCTGGAGAAGGGGCTGAATGGCCTCCCCCTATTCCTGTGGAACAGGCTGGAGAAGGGGCTGAATGGGGCCTCCTCCTGTTCCTGTGTAACAGGCTGGAGAAGGGGCTGAATGGGGCCTCCTCCTGTTCCTGTGTAACAGGCTGGAGAAGGGGCTGAATGGCCTCCTCCTGTTCCTGTGTAACAGGCTGGAGAAGGGGCTGAATGGGGCCTCCTCCTGTTCCTGTGTAACAGGCTGGAGAAGGGGCTGAATGGGGGCTCCTCATGTTCCTGTGTAACAGGCTGGAGAAGGGTCTGAATGGGGCCTCCTCCTGTTCCTGTGTAACAGGCTGGAGAAGGGGCTGAATGGGGCCTCCTCCTGTTCCTGTGTAACAGGCTGGAGAAGGGGCTGAATGGGGCCTCCTCCTGTTGCTGTGTAAGAGGCTGGAGAAGGGGCTGAATGCGGCCTCCTCCTGTTCCTGTGTAACAGGCTGGAGATGGGGCTGAATGGGGCCTTCTAATGTTCCTGTGTAACAGGCTGGAGAAGGCGCTGAATGGGGCCTCCTCCTGTTCCTGTATAACAGGCTGGAGAAGGGGCTGAATGGGGCCTCCTCCTGTTCCTGTGCAACAGGCTGGAGAAGGGGCTGAATGCCCTCCTCCTGTTCCTGTGTAACAGGTTGGAGAAGGGGCTGAATGGGCTCCTCCTGTTCCTGTGTAACAGGCTGGAGAAGGGGCTGAATGGGGCCTCCTCCTGTTCCTGTGTAACAGGCTGGAGAAGGGGCTGAATGGCCTCCTCCTGTTCCTGTGTAACAGGCTGGAGAAGGGGCTGAATGGGGCCTCCTCCTGTTCCTGTGTAACAGGCTGGAGAAGGGGCTGCATGGGGCCTCCTCCTGTTCCTGTGTAACAGGCTGGAGAAGAGGCTTAATGGCCTCCTCCTGTTCCTGTGTAACAGGCTGGAGAAGGGGCTGAATGGGGCCTCCTCCTGTTCCTGTGTAACAGGCTGGAGAAGGGGCTGAATGGGGCCTCCTCATGTTCCTGTGTAACAGGCTGGAGAAGGGGCTGAATGGGGCCTCCTCCTGTTCCTGTGTAACAGGCTGGAGAAGGTGCTGAATGGCCTCCTCCTGTTCCTGTGTAACAGGCTGGAGAAGGGGCTGAATGGGGCCTCCTCCTGTTCCTGTGTAACAGGCTGGAGAAGGGGCTGAATGGGGCCTCCTCCTGTTCCTGTGTAACAGGCTGGAGAAGGGGATGAATGGGGCCTCCTCCTGTTCCTGTGTAACAGGCTGGAGAAGGGGCTGAATGCGGCCTCCTCCTGTTCCTGTGTAACAGGCTGGAGATGGGGCTGAATGGGGCCTCCTCCTGTTCCTGTATAACAGGCTGGAGAAGGGGCTGAATGGGGCCTCCTCCTGTTCCTGTGTAACAGGCTGGAGAAGGGGCTGAATGTCCTCCTCCTGTTCCTGTGTAACAGACTGGAGAAGGGGCTGAATGGGTCTTCCTCCTGTTCCCTGTGTAACAGGCTGGAGATGGGGCTGAATGGGGCGTCCTCCTGTTCCTGTGTAACAGGCTGGAGAAGGGGCTGAATGGCCTCCTCCTGTTCCTGTGTAACAAGCTGGAGAAGAGGCTGAATGGCCTCCTCCTGTTCCTGTGTAACAGGCTGGAGAAGGGGCTGAATGGGGCCTCCTCCTGTTCCTGTGTAACAGGCTGGGGAAGGGGCTGAATGGGACCTCCTCCTGTTCCTGTGTAACAGGCTGGAGAAGGGGCTGAATGGCCTCCTCCTGTTCCTGTGTAACAGGCTGGAGAAGGGGCTGAATGGGACCTCCTCCTGTTCCTGTGTAACAAGCTGGAGAAGAGGCTGAATGGCCTCCTCCTGTTCCTGTGATACAGGCTGGAGAAGGGGCTGAATGGGGCCTCCTCCTGTTCCCGTGTAACAGGCTGGAGAAGGGGCTGAATGGGGCGTCCTCCTGTTCCTGTGTAACAGGCTGGAGAAGGGGCTGAATGGCCTCCTCCTGTTCCTGTGTAACAAGCTGGAGAAGAGGCTGAATGGCCTCCTCCTGTTCCTGTGTAACAGGCTGGAGAAGGGGCTGAATGGGCCCTCCTCCTGTTCCTGTGTAACAGGCTGGGAAAGGGGCTGAATGGGACCTCCTCCTGTTCCTGTGTAACAGGCTGGCGAAGGGGCTGAATGGCCTCCGCCTGTTCCTGTGTAACAGGCTGGAGAAGGGGCTGAATGGGACCTCCTCCTGTTCCTGTGTAACAAGCTGGAGAAGAGGCTGAATGGCCTCCTCCTGTTCCTGTGTAACAGGCTGGAGAAGGGGCTGAATGAGGCCTCCTCCTGTTCCCGTGTAACAGGCTGGAGAAGGGGCTGAATTGGGCCTCCTCCTGTTCCTGTGTATCAGGCTGGAGAAGGGACTGAATGGGGCCTCCTCCTGTTCCTGTGTAACAGGCTGGAGAAGAGGCTGAATGGGGCCTCCTCCTGTTCCTGTGTAACAGGCTAGAGAAGGGGCTGAATGCCCTCCTCCTGTTCCTGTGTAACAGGCTGGAGAAGGGGCTGAATGGGCTCCTCCTGTTCCTGTGTAACAGGCTGGAGAAGGGGCTGAATGGGGCCTCCTCCTGTTCCTGTGTAACAGGCTGGAGAAGGGGCTGAATGGCCTCCCCCTATTCCTGTGTAACAGGCTGGAGAAGGGGCTGAATGGGGCCTCCTCCTGTTCCTGTGTAACAGGCTGGAGAAGAGGCTGAATGGGGCCTCCTCCTGTTCCTGTGTAACAGGCTGGAGAAGGGGCTGAATGGCCTCCTCCTGTTCCTGTGTAACAGGCTGGAGAAGGGGCTGAATGGGGCCTCCTCCTGTTCCTGTGTAACAGGCTGGAGAAGGGGCTGAATGGGGCCTCCTCATGTTCCTGTGTAACAGGCTGGAGAAGGGGCTGAATGGGGCCTCCTCCTGTTCCTGTGTAACAGGCTGGAGAAGGTGCTGAATGGCCTCCACCTGTTCCTGTGTAACAGGCTGGAGAAGGGGCTGAATGGGGCCTCCTCCTGTTCCTGTGTAACAGGCTGGAGAAGGGCCTGAATGGGGCCTCCTCCTGTTCCTGTGTAACAGGCTGGAGAAGGGGCTGAATGCGGCCTCCTCCTGTTCCTGTGTAACAGGCTGGAGAAGGGGTTGAATGCGGCATCCTCCTGTTCCTGTGTAACAGGCTGGAGAAAGCGCTGAATGGGGCCTCCACCTGTTCCTGTGTAACAGGCTGGAGAAGGGGCTGAATGGGGCCTCCTCCTGTTCCTGTGTAACAGGCTGGAGAAGGGGCTGAATGTCCTCCTCCTGTTCCTGTGTAACAGTCTGGAGAAGGGGCTGAATGGGGCCTCCTCCTCTTCCTGTGTAACAGTCTGGAGAAGGGGCTGAATGGGGCCTCCTCCTGTTCCTGTGTAACAGACTGGAGAAGGGGCTGAATGGGGCCTCCTCCTGTTCCCTGTGTAACAGGCTGGAGATGGGGCTGAATGGGGCGTCCTCCTGTTCCTGTGTAACAGGCTGGAGAAGGGGCTGAATGACCTCCTCCTGTTCCTGTGTAACAAGCTGGAGAAGAGGCTGAATGGCCTCCTCCTGTTCCTGTGTAACAGGCTGGAGAAGGGGCTGAATGGGGCCTCCTCCTGTTCCTGTGTAACAGGCTGGGGAAGGGGCTGAATGGGACCTCCTCCTGTTCCTGTGTAACAGGCTGGAGAAGGGGCTGAATGGCCTCCTCCTGTTCCTGTGTAACAGGCTGGAGAAGGGGCTGAATGGGACCTCCTCCTGTTCCGGTGTAACAAGCTGGAGAAGAGGCTGAATGGCCTCCTCCTGTTCCTGTGTAACAGGCTGGAGAAGGGGCTGAATGGGGCCTCCTCCTCTTCCCGTGTAACAGGCTGGAGAAGGGGCTGAATGGTGCCTCCTCCTGTTCCTGTGTATCAGGCTGGATAAGGGACTGAATGGGGCCTCCTCCTGTTCCTGTGCAACAGGCTGGAGAAGGGGCTGAATGGGGCCTCCTCCTGTTCCTGTGTAACAGGCTGGAGAAGGGGCTGAATGGGGCCTCCTCCTGTTCCTGTGTAACAGGCTGGAGAAGGGGCTGAATGGCCTCCTCCTGTTCCTGTGTAACAGGCTGGAGAAGGGGCTGAATGGGGCCTCCTCCTGTTCCTGGGTAACAGGCTGGAGAAGGGGCTGAATGGGGCCTCCTCCTGTTCCTGTGTAACAGGCTGGAGAAGGTGCTGAATGGCCTCCTTCTGTTCCTGTGTAACAGGCTGGAGAAGGGGCTGAATGGGACCTCCTCCTGTTCCTGTGTATCAAGCTGGAGAAGAGGCTGAATGGCCTCCTCCTGTTCCTGTGTAACAGGCTGGAGAAGGGGCTGAATGAGGCCGCCTCCTGTTCCCGTGTAACAGGCTGGAGAAGGGGCTGAATGGGGCCTCCTCCTGTTCCTTTGTATCAGGCTGGAGAAGGGACTGAATGGGGCCTCCTCCTGTTCCTGTGTAACAGGCTGGAGAAGAGGCTGAATGGGGCCTCCTCCTGTTCCTGTGTAACAGGCTGGAGAAGGGGCTGAATGCCCTCCTCCTGTTCCTGTGTAACAGGCTGGAGAAGGGGCTGAATGGGCTCCTCCTGTTCCTGTGTAACAGGCTGGAGAAGGGGCTGAATGGCCTCCCCCTATTCCTGTGTAACAGGCTGGAGAAGGGGCTGAATGGGGCCTCCTCCTGTTCCTGTGTAACAGGCTGGAGAAGGGGCTGAATGGGGCCTCCTCCTGTTCCTGTGTAAGAGGCTGGAGAAGGGGCTGAATGGCCTCCTCCTGTTCCTGTGTAACAGGCTGGAGAAGGGGCTGAATGGGGCCTCCTCCTGTTCCTGTGTAACAGGCTGGAGAAGGGGCTGAATGGGGCCTCCTCATGTTCCTGTGTAACAGGCTGGAGAAGGGGCTGAATGGGGCCTCCTCCTGTTCCTGTGTAACAGGCTGGAGAAGGTGCTGAATGGCCTCCACCTGTTCCTGTGTAACAGGCTGGAGAAGGGGCTGAATGGGGCCTCCTCCTGTTCCTGTGTAACAGGCTGGAGAAGGGGCTGAATGGGACCTCCTCCTGTTCCTGTGTATCAAGCTGGAGACGAGGCTGAATGGCCTCCTCCTGTTCCTGTGTAACAGGCTGGAGAAGGGGCTGAATGAGGCCGCCTCCTGTTCCCGTGTAACAGGCTGGAGAAGGGGCTGAATGGGGCCTCTTCCTGTTCCTTTGTATCAGGCTGGAGAAGGAACTGAATGGGGCCTCCTCCTGTTCCTGTGTAACAGGCTGGAGAAGAGGCTGAATGGGGCCTCCTCCTGTTCCTGTGTAACAGGCTGGAGAAGGGGCTGAATGCCCTCCTCCTGTTCCTGTGTAACAGGCTGGAGAAGGGGCTGAATGGGCTCCTCCTGTTCCTGTGTAACAGGCTGGAGAAGGGGCTGAATGGGGCCTCCTCCTGTTCCTGTGTAACAGGCTGGAGAAGGGGCTGAATGGCCTCCCCCTATTCCTGTGTAACAGGCTGGAGAAGGGGCTGAATGGGGCCTTCTCCTGTTCCTGTGTAACAGGCTGGAGAAGGGGCTGAATGGGGCCTCCTCCTGTTCCTGTGTAACAGGCTGGAGAAGGGGCTGAATGGCCTCCTCCTGTTCCTGTGTAACAGGCTGGAGAAGGGGCTGAATGGGGCCTCCTCCTGTTCCTGTGTAACAGGCTGGAGAAGGGGCTGAATGGGGCCTCCTCATGTTCCTGTGTAACAGGCTGGAGAAAGGGCTGAATGGGGCCTCCTCCTGTTCCTGTGTAACAGGCTGGAGAAGGGGCTGAATGGGGCCTCCTCCTGTTCCTGTGTAACAGGCTGGAGAAGGGGCTGAATGGGGCCTCCTCCTGTTGCTGTGTAAGAGGCTGGAGAAGGGGCTGAAGGGGGCCTCCTCCTCTTCCCGTGTAACAGGCTGGAGAAGGGGCTGAATGGGGCCTCCTCCTGTTCCTGTGTATCAGGCTGGATAAGGGACTGAATGGGGCCTCCTCCTGTTCCTGTGCAACAGGCTGGAGAAGGGGCTGAATGGGGCCTCCTCCTGTTCCTGTGTAACAGGCTGGAGAAGGGGCTGAATGGGGCCTCCTCCTGTTCCTGTGTAACAGGCTGGAGAAGGGGCTGAATGGCCTCCTCCTGTTCCTGTGTAACAGGCTGGAGAAGGGGCTGAATGGGGCCTCCTCCTGTTCCTGCGTAACAGGCTGGAGAAGGGGCTGAATGGGACCTCCTCCTGTTCCTGTGTATCAAGCTGGAGAAGAGGCAGAATGGCCTCCTCCTGTTCCTGTGTAACAGGCTGGAGAAGGGGCTGAATGAGGCCGCCTCCTGTTCCCGTGTAACAGGCTGGAGAAGGGGCTGAAAGGGGCCTCCTCCTGTTCCTTTGTATCAGGCTGGAGAAGGGACTGAATGGGGCCTTCTCCTGTTCCTGTGTAACAGGCTGGAGAAGAGGCTGAATGGGGCCTCCTCCTGTTTCTGTGTAACAGGCTGGAGAAGGGGCTGAATGCCCTCCTCCTGTTCCTGTGTAACAGGCTGGAGAAGGGGCTGAATGGGCTCCACCTGTTCCTGTGTAACAGGCTGGAGAAGGGGCTGAATGGCCTCCCCCTATTCCTGTGTAACAGGCTGGAGAAGGGGCTGAATGGGGCCTCCTCCTGTTCCTGTGTAACAGGCTGGAGAAGGGGCTGAATGGGGCCTCCTCCTGTGCCTGTGTAACAGGCTGGAGAAGGGGCTGAATGGCCTCCTCCTGTTCCTGTGTAACAGGCTGGAGAAGGGGCTGAATGGGGCCTCCTCCTGTTCCTGTGTAACAGGCTGGAGAAGGGGCTGAATGGGGCCTCCTCATGTTCCTGTGTAACAGGCTGGAGAAGGGGCTGAATGGGGCCTCCTCCTGTTCCTGTGTAACAGGCTGGAGAAGGTGCTGAATGGCCTCCACCTGTTCCTGTGTAACAGGCTGGAGAAGGGGCTGAATGGGGCCTCCTCCTGTTCCTGTGTAACAGGCTGGAGAAGGGGCTGAATGCGACCTCCTCCTGTTCCTGTGTATCAAGCTGGAGACGAGGCTGAATGGCCTCCTCCTGTTCCTGTGTAACAGGCTGGAGAAGGGGCTGAATGAGGCCGCCTCCTGTTCCCGTGTAACAGGCTGGAGAAGGGGCTGAATGGGGCCTCCTCCTGTTCCTTTGTATCAGGCTGGAGAAGGGACTGAATGGGGCCTCCTCCTGTTCCTGTGTAACAGGCTGGAGAAGAGGCTGAATGGGGCCTCCTCCTGTTCCTGTGTAACAGGCTGGAGAAGGGGCTGAATGCCCTCCTCCTGTTCCTGTGTAACAGGCTGGAGAAGGGGCTGAATGGGCTCCTCCTGTTCCTGTGTAACAGGCTGGAGAAGGGGCTGAATGGGGCCTCCTCCTGTTCCTGTGTAACAGGTTGGAGAAGGGGCTGAATGGCCTCCCCCTATTCCTGTGTAACAGGCTGGAGAAGGGGCTGAATGGGGCCTCCTCCTGTTCCTGTGTAACATGCTGGAGAAGGGGTGAATGGGGCCTCCTCCTGTTCCTGTGTAACAGGCTGGAGAAGGGGCTGAATGGCCTCCTCCTGTTCCTGTGTAACAGGCTGGAGAAGGGGCTGAATGGGGCCTCCTCCTGTTCCTGTGTAACAGGCTGGAGAAGGGGCTGAATGGGGCCTCCTCATGTTCCTGTGTAACAGGCTGGAGAAGGGGCTGAATGGGGCCTCCTCCTGTTCCTGTGTAACAGGCTGGAGAAGGGGCTGAATGGGGCCTCCTCCTGTTCCTGTGTAACAGGCTGGAGAAGGGGCTGAATGGGGCCTCCTCCTGTTCCTGTGTAACAGGCTGGAGAAGGGGCTGAATGCGGCCTCCTCCTGTTCCTGTGTAACAGGCTGGAGAAGGCGCTGAATGGGGCCTCCACCTGTTCCTGTGTAACAGGCTGGAGAAGGGGCTGAATGGGGCCTCCTCCTGTTCCTGTGTAACAGGCTGGAGAAGGGGCTGAATGTCCTCCTCCTCTTCCTGTGTAACAGTCTGGAGAAGGGGCTGAATGGGGCCTCCTCCTGTTCCTGTGTAACAGACTGGAGAAGGGGCTGAATGGGGCCTCCTCCTGTTCCCTGTGTAACAGGCTGGAGATGGGGCTGAATGGGGCGTCCACCTGTTCCTGTGTAACAGGCTGGAGAAGGGGCTGAATGACCTCCTCCTGTTCCTGTGTAACAAGCTGGAGAAGAGGCTGAATGGCCTCCTCCTGTTCCTGTGTAACAGGCTGGAGAAGGGGCTGAATGGGGCCTCCTCCTGTTCCTGTGTAACAGGCTGGGGAAGGGGCTGAATGGGACCTCCTCCTGTTCCTGTGTAACAGGCTGGAGAAGGGGCTGAATGGCCTCCTCCTGTTCCTGTGTAACAGGCTGGAGAAGGGGCTGAATGGGACCTCCTCCTGTTCCTGTGTAACAAGCTGGAGAAGAGGCTGAATGGCCTCCTCCTGTTCCTGTGTAAAAGGCTGGAGAAGGGGCTGAATGGGGCCTCCTCCTCTTCCCGTGTAACAGGCTGGAGAAGGGGCTGAATGGGGCCTCCTCCTGTTCCTGTGTATCAGGCTGGATAAGGGACTGAATGGGGCCTCCTCCTGTTCCTGTGCAACAGGCTGGAGAAGGGGCTGAATGGGGCCTCCTCCTGTTCCTGTGTAACAGGCTGGAGAAGGGGCTGAATGGGGCCTCCTCCTGTTCCTGTGTAACAGGCTGGAGAAGGGGCTGAATGGCCTCCTCCTGTTCCTGTGTAACAGGCTGGAGAAGGGGCTGAATGGGGCCTCCTCCTGTTCCTGTGTAACAGGCTGGAGAAGGGGCTGAATGGGGCCTCCTCCTGTTACTGTGTAACAGGCTGGAGAAGGTGCTGAATGGCCTCCTCCTGTTCCTGTGTAACAGGCTGGAGAAGGGGCTGAATGGGGCCTCCTCCTGTTCCTGTGTAACAGGCTGGAGAAGTGGCTGAATGGGGCCTCCTCATGTTCCTGTGTAACAGGCTGGAGAAGGGGCTGAATGGGGCCTCCTCCTGTTCCTGTGTAACAGGCTGGAGAAGGTGCTGAATGGCCTCCACCTGTTCCTGTGTAACAGGCTGGAGAAGGGGCTGAATGGGGCCTCCTCCTGTTCCTGTGTAACAGGCTGGAGAAGGGGCTGAATGGGGCCTCCTCCTGTTCCTGTGTAACAGGCCGGAGAAGGGGCTGAATGTCCTCCTCCTCTTCCTGTGTAACAGTCTGGAGAAGGGGCTGAATGGGGCCTCCTCCTGTTCCTGTGTAACAGACTGGAGAAGGGGCTGAATGGGGCCTCCTCCTGTTCCCTGTGTAACAGGCTGGAGATGGGGCTGAATGGGGCGTCCACCTGTTCCTGTGTAACAGGCTGGAGAAGGGGCTGAATGACCTCCTCCTGTTCCTGTGTAACAAGCTGGAGAAGAGGCTGAATGGCCTCCTCCTGTTCCTGTGTAACAGGCTGGAGAAGGGGCTGAATGGGGCCTCCTCCTGTTCCTGTGTAACAGGCTGGGGAAGGGGCTGAATGGGACCTCCTCCTGTTCCTGTGTAACAGGCTGGAGAAGGGGCAGAATGGCCTCCTCCTGTTCCTGTGTAACAGGCTGGAGAAGGGGCTGAATGGGACCTCCTCCTGTTCCTGTGTAACAAGCTGGAGAAGAGGCTGAATGGCCTCCTCCTGTTCCTGTGTAACAGGCTGGAGAAGGGGCTGAATGGGGCCTCCTCCTCTTCCCGTGTAACAGGCTGGACAAGGGGCTGAATGGGGCCTCCTCCTGTTCCTGTGTATCAGGCTGGATAAGGGAATGAATGGGGCCTCCTCCTGTTCCTGTGCAACAGGCTGGAGAAGGGGCTCAATGGGGCCTCCTCCTGTTCCTGTGTAACAGGCTGGAGAAGGGGCTGAATGGGGCCTCCTCCTGTTCCTGTGTAACAGGCTGGAGAAGGGGCTGAATGGCCTCCTCCTGTTCCTGTGTAACAGGCTGGAGAAGGGGCTGAATGGGGCCTCCTCCTGTTCCTGTGTAACAGGCTGGAGAAGGGGCTGAATGGGGCCTCCTCCTGTTACTGTGTAACAGGCTGGAGAAGGTGCTGAATGGCCTCCTCCTGTTCCTGTGTAACAGGCTGGAGAAGGGGCTGAATGGGGCCTCCTCCTGTTCCTGTGTAACAGGCTGGAGAAGGGGCTGAATGGGGCCTCCTCCTGTTCCTGTGTAACAGGCTGGAGAAGGGGCTGAATGCGGCCTCCTCCTGTTCCTGTGTAACAGGCTGGAGAAGAGGCTGAATGGGGCCTCCTCCTGTTCCTGTGTAACAGGCTGGAGAAGGGGCTGAATGGATCCTTCTCCTGTTCCTGTGTAACAGACTGGAGAAGGGGCTGAATGGGGCCTCCTCCTGTTCCCTGTGTAACAGGCTGGAGATGGGGCTGAATGGGGCGTCCTCCTGTTCCTGTGTAACAGGCTGGAGAAGGGGCTGAATGGCCTCCTCCTGTTCCTGTGTAACAGGCTGGAGAAGGGGCTGAATGGGGCCTCCTCCTGTTCCTGTGTAACAGGCTGGAGAAGGGGCTGAATGGGGCCTCCTCCTGTTCCTGTGTAACAGGCTGGGGAAGGGGCTGAATGGGACCTCCTCCTGTTCCTGTGTAACAGGCTGGAGAAGGGGCTGAATGGCCTCCTCCTGTTCCTGTGTAACAGGCTGGAGAAGGGGCTGAATGGGACCTCCTCCTGTTCCTGTGTAACAAGCTGGAGAAGAGGCTGAATGGCCTCCTCCTATTCCTGTGTAACAGGCTGGAGAAGGGGCTGAATGGGGCCTCCTCCTGTTCCTGTGTAACAGGCTGGAGAAGGGGCTGAATGGGGCCTCCTCCTGTTCCTGTGTATCAGGCTGGAGAAGGGACTGAATGGGGCCCCCTCCTGTTCCTGTGTAACAGGCTGGAGAAGGGGCTGAATGGCCTCCTCCTGTTCCTGTGTAACTGGCAGGAGAAGGGGCTGAATGGGGCCTCCTACTGTTCCTGTGTAACAGGCTGGAGAATGGGCTGAATGGCCTCCTCCTGTTCCTGTGTAACAGGCTGGAGAAGGGGCTGAATGGGGCCTCCTCCTGTTCCTGTGTAACCAGCTGGAGAAGGGGCTGAATGGGGCCTCCTACTCTTCCCTGTGTAACAGGCTGGAGAAGGGGCTGAATGGCCTCCTCCTGTTCCTGTGTAACAGGCTGGAGAAGGGGCTGAATGGCCTCCTCGTGTTCCTGTGTAACAGGCTGGAGAAGGGGCTGAATGTGGCCTCCTCCTGTTCCTGTGTAACAGTCTGGAGAAGGGGCTAAATGGGGCCTCCTCCTGTTCCTGTGTAACAGGCTGGAGAAGGGGCTGAATGGCCTCCTCCTGTTCCTGTGTAACAGGCTGGAGAAGGGGCTGAATGGGACCTCCTCCTGTTCCTGTGTAACAAGCTGGAGAAGAGGCTGAATGGCCTCCTCCTGTTCCTGTGTAACAGGCTGGAGAAGGGGCTGAATGGGGCCTCCTCCTCTTCCCGTGTAACAGGCTGGAGAAGGGGCTGAATGGGGCCTCCTCCTGTTCCTGTGTATCAGGCTGGATAAGGGACTGAATGGGGCCTCCTCCTGTTCCTGTGCAACAGGCTGGAGAAGGGGCTGAATGGGGCCTCCTCCTGTTCCTGTGTAACAGGCTGGAGAAGGGGCTGAATGGGGCCTCCTCCTGTTCCTGTGTAACAGGCTGGAGAAGGGGCTGAATGGCCTCCTCCTGTTCCTGTGTAACAGGCTGGAGAAGGGGCTGAATGGGGCCTCCTCCTGTTCCTGTGTAACAGGCTGGAGAAGGGGCTGAATGGGGCCTCCTCCTGTTACTGTGTAACAGGCTGGAGAAGGTGCTGAATGGCCTCCTCCTGTTCCTGTGTAACAGGCTGGAGAAGGGGCTGAATGGCCTCCTCCTGTTCCTGTGTAACAGGCTGGAGAAGGGGCTGAATGGGGCCTCCTCCTGTTCCTGTGTAACAGGCTGGAGAAGGGGCTGAATGGGGCCTCCTCCTGTTACTGTGTAACAGGCTGGAGAAGGTGCTGAATGGCCTCCTCCTGTTCCTGTGTAACAGGCTGGGGAAGGGGCTGAATGGGGCCTCCTCCTGTTCCTGTGTAACAGGCTGGAGAAGTGGCTGAATGGGGCCTCCTCATGTTCCTGTGTAACAGGCTGGAGAAGGGGCTGAATGGGGCCTCCTCCTGTTCCTGTGTAACAGGCTGGAGAAGGTGCTGAATGGCCTCCACCTGTTCCTGTGTAACAGGCTGGAGAAGGGGCTGAATGGGGCCTCCTCCTGTTCCTGTGTAACAGGCTGGATAAGGGGCTGAATGGGGCCTCCTCCTGTTTCTGTGTAACAGGCTGGAGAAGGGGCTGAATGGGGCCTCCTCCTGTTCCTGTGTAACAGGCTGGAGAAGGGGCTGAATGCGGCCTCCTCCTGTTCCTGTGTAACAGGCTGGAGAAGGCGCTGAATGGGGCCTCCACCTGTTCCTGTGTAACAGGCTGGAGAAGGGGCTGAATGGGGCCTCCTCCTGTTCCTGTGTAACAGGCCGGAGAAGGGGCTGAATGTCCTCCTCCTCTTCCTGTGTAACAGTCTGGAGAAGGGGCTGAATGGGGCCTCCTCCTGTTCCTGTGTAACAGACTGGAGAAGGGGCTGAATGGGGCCTCCTCCTGTTCCCTGTGTAACAGGCTGGAGATTGGGCTGAATGGGGCGTCCACCTGTTCCTGTGTAACAGGCTGGAGAAGGGGCTGAATGACCTCCTCCTGTTCCTGTGTAACAAGCTGGAGAAGAGGCTGAATGGCCTCCTCCTGTTCCTGTGTAACAGGCTGGAGAAGGGGCTGAATGGGGCCTCCTCCTGTTCCTGTGTAACAGGCTGGGGAAGGGGCTGAATGGGACCTCCTCCTGTTCCTGTGTAACAGGCTGGAGAAGGGGCTGAATGGCCTCCTCCTGTTCCTGTGTATCAGGCTGGATAAGGGACTGAATGGGGCCTCCTCCTGTTCCTGTGCAACAGGCTGGAGAAGGGGCTGAATGGGGCCTCCTCCTGTTCCTGTGTAACAGGCTGGAGAAGGGGCTGAATGGGGCCTCCTCCTGTTCCTGTGTAACAGGCTGGAGAAGGGGCTGAATGGCCTCCTCCTGTTCCTGTGTAACAGGCTGGAGAAGGGGCTGAATGGGGCCTCCTCCTGTTCCTGTGTAACAGGCTGGAGAAGGGGCTGAATGGGGCCTCCTCCTGTTACTGTGTAACAGGCTGGAGAAGGTGCTGAATGGCCTCCTCCTGTTCCTGTGTAACAGGCTGGAGAAGGGGCTGAATGGGGCCTCCTCCTGTTCCTGTGTAACAGGCTGGAGAAGTGGCTGAATGGGGCCTCCTCATGTTCCTGTGTAACAGGCTGGAGAAGGGGCTGAATGGGGCCTCCTCCTGTTCCTGTGTAACAGGCTGGAGAAGGTGCTGAATGGCCTCCACCTGTTCCTGTGTAACAGGCTGGAGAAGGGGCTGAATGGGGCCTCCTCCTGTTCCTGTGTAACAGGCTGGAGAAGGGGCTGAATGGGGCCTCCTCCTGTTCCTGTGTAACAGGCCGGAGAAGGGGCTGAATGTCCTCCTCCTCTTCCTGTGTAACAGTCTGGAGAAGGGGCTGAATGGGGCCTCCTCCTGTTCCTGTGTAACAGACTGGAGAAGGGGCTGAATGGGGCCTCCTCCTGTTCCCTGTGTAACAGGCTGGAGATGGGGCTGAATGGGGCGTCCACCTGTTCCTTTGTAACAGGCTGGAGAAGGGGCTGAATGACCTCCTCCTGTTCCTGTGTAACAAGCTGGAGAAGAGGCTGAATGGCCTCCTCCTGTTCCTGTGTAACAGGCTGGAGAAGGGGCTGAATGGGGCCTCCTCCTGTTCCTGTGTAACAGGCTGGGGAAGGGGCTGAATGGGACCTCCTCCTGTTCCTGTGTAACAGGCTGGAGAAGGGGCAGAATGGCCTCCTCCTGTTCCTGTGTAACAGGCTGGAGAAGGGGCTGAATGGGACCTCCTCCTGTTCCTGTGTAACAAGCTGGAGAAGAGGCTGAATGGCCTCCTCCTGTTCCTGTGTAACAGGCTGGAGAAGGGGCTGAATGGGGCCTCCTCCTCTTCCCGTGTAACAGGCTGGAGAAGGGGCTGAATGGGGCCTCCTCCTGTTCCTGTGTATCAGGCTGGATAAGGGAATGAATGGGGCCTCCTCCTGTTCCTGTGCAACAGGCTGGAGAAGGGGCTCAATGGGGCCTCCTCCTGTTCCTGTGTAACAGGCTGGAGAAGGGGCTGAATGGGGCCTCCTCCTGTTCCTGTGTAACAGGCTGGAGAAGGGGCTGAATGGCCTCCTCCTGTTCCTGTGTAACAGGCTGGAGAAGGGGCTGAATGGGGCCTCCTCCTGTTCCTGTGTAACAGGCTGGAGAAGGGGCTGAATGGGGCCTCCTCCTGTTACTGTGTAACAGGCTGGAGAAGGTGCTGAATGGCCTCCTCCTGTTCCTGTGTAACAGGCTGGAGAAGGGGCTGAATGGGGCCTCCTCCTGTTCCTGTGTAACAGGCTGGAGAAGGGGCTGAATGGGGCCTCCTCCTGTTCCTGTGTAACAGGCTGGAGAAGGGGCTGAATGCGGCCTCCTCCTGTTCCTGTGTAACAGGCTGGAGAAGAGGCTGAATGGGGCCTCCTCCTGTTCCTGTGTAACAGGCTGGAGAAGGGGCTGAATGGATCCTTCTCCTGTTCCTGTGTAACAGACTGGAGAAGGGGCTGAATGGGGCCTCCTCCTGTTCCCTGTGTAACAGGCTGGAGATGGGGCTGAATGGGGCGTCCTCCTGTTCCTGTGTAACAGGCTGGAGAAGGGGCTGAATGGCCTCCTCCTGTTCCTGTGTAACAGGCTGGAGAAGGGGCTGAATGGGGCCTCCTCCTGTTCCTGTGTAACAGGCTGGAGAAGGGGCTGAATGGGGCCTCCTCCTGTTCCTGTGTAACAGGCTGGGGAAGGGGCTGAATGGGACCTCCTCCTGTTCCTGTGTAACAGGCTGGAGAAGGGGCTGAATGGCCTCCTCCTGTTCCTGTGTAACAGGCTGGAGAAGGGGCTGAATGGGACCTCCTCCTGTTCCTGTGTAACAAGCTGGAGAAGAGGCTGAATGGCCTCCTCCTATTCCTGTGTAACAGGCTGGAGAAGGGGCTGAATGGGGCCTCCTCCTGTTCCTGTGTAACAGGCTGGAGAAGGGGCTGAATGGGGCCTCCTCCTGTTCCTGTGTATCAGGCTGGAGAAGGGACTGAATGGGGCCCCCTCCTGTTCCTGTGTAACAGGCTGGAGAAGGGGCTGAATGGCCTCCTCCTGTTCCTGTGTAACTGGCAGGAGAAGGGGCTGAATGGGGCCTCCTACTGTTCCTGTGTAACAGGCTGGAGAAGGGGCTGAATGGCCTCCTCCTGTTCCTGTGTAACAGGCTGGAGAAGGGGCTGAATGGGGCCTCCTCCTGTTCCTGTGTAACCAGCTGGAGAAGGGGCTGAATGGGGCCTCCTACTCTTCCCTGTGTAACAGGCTGGAGAAGGGGCTGAATGGCCTCCTCCTGTTCCTGTGTAACAGGCTGGAGAAGGGGCTGAATGGCCTCCTCGTGTTCCTGTGTAACAGGCTGGAGAAGGGGCTGAATGTGGCCTCCTCCTGTTCCTGTGTAACAGTCTGGAGAAGGGGCTAAATGGGGCCTCCTCCTGTTCCTGTGTAACAGGCTGGAGAAGGGGCTGAATGGCCTCCTCCTGTTCCTGTGTAACAGGCTGGAGAAGGGGCTGAATGGGACCTCCTCCTGTTCCTGTGTAACAAGCTGGAGAAGAGGCTGAATGGCCTCCTCCTGTTCCTGTGTAACAGGCTGGAGAAGGGGCTGAATGGGGCCTCCTCCTCTTCCCGTGTAACAGGCTGGAGAAGGGGCTGAATGGGGCCTCCTCCTGTTCCTGTGTATCAGGCTGGATAAGGGACTGAATGGGGCCTCCTCCTGTTCCTGTGCAACAGGCTGGAGAAGGGGCTGAATGGGGCCTCCTCCTGTTCCTGTGTAACAGGCTGGAGAAGGGGCTGAATGGGGCCTCCTCCTGTTCCTGTGTAACAGGCTGGAGAAGGGGCTGAATGGCCTCCTCCTGTTCCTGTGTAACAGGCTGGAGAAGGGGCTGAATGGGGCCTCCTCCTGTTCCTGTGTAACAGGCTGGAGAAGGGGCTGAATGGGGCCTCCTCCTGTTACTGTGTAACAGGCTGGAGAAGGTGCTGAATGGCCTCCTCCTGTTCCTGTGTAACAGGCTGGAGAAGGGGCTGAATGGCCTCCTCCTGTTCCTGTGTAACAGGCTGGAGAAGGGGCTGAATGGGGCCTCCTCCTGTTCCTGTGTAACAGGCTGGAGAAGGGGCTGAATGGGGCCTCCTCCTGTTACTGTGTAACAGGCTGGAGAAGGTGCTGAATGGCCTCCTCCTGTTCCTGTGTAACAGGCTGGGGAAGGGGCTGAATGGGGCCTCCTCCTGTTGCTGTGTAACAGGCTGGAGAAGTGGCTGAATGGGGCCTCCTCATGTTCCTGTGTAACAGGCTGGAGAAGGGGCTGAATGGGGCCTCCTCCTGTTCCTGTGTAACAGGCTGGAGAAGGTGCTGAATGGCCTCCACCTGTTCCTGTGTAACAGGCTGGAGAAGGGGCTGAATGGGGCCTCCTCCTGTTCCTGTGTAACAGGCTGGATAAGGGGCTGAATGGGGCCTCCTCCTGTTTCTGTGTAACAGGCTGGAGAAGGGGCTGAATGGGGCCTCCTCCTGTTCCTGTGTAACAGGCTGGAGAAGGGGCTGAATGCGGCCTCCTCCTGTTCCTGTGTAACAGGCTGGAGAAGGCGCTGAATGGGGCCTCCACCTGTTCCTGTGTAACAGGCTGGAGAAGGGGCTGAATGGGGCCTCCTCCTGTTCCTGTGTAACAGGCCGGAGAAGGGGCTGAATGTCCTCCTCCTCTTCCTGTGTAACAGTCTGGAGAAGGGGCTGAATGGGGCCTCCTCCTGTTCCTGTGTAACAGACTGGAGAAGGGGCTGAATGGGGCCTCCTCCTGTTCCCTGTGTAACAGGCTGGAGATTGGGCTGAATGGGGCGTCCACCTGTTCCTGTGTAACAGGCTGGAGAAGGGGCTGAATGACCTCCTCCTGTTCCTGTGTAACAAGCTGGAGAAGAGGCTGAATGGCCTCCTCCTGTTCCTGTGTAACAGGCTGGAGAAGGGGCTGAATGGGGCCTCCTCCTGTTCCTGTGTAACAGGCTGGGGAAGGGGCTGAATGGGACCTCCTCCTGTTCCTGTGTAACAGGCTGGAGAAGGGGCTGAATGGCCTCCTCCTGTTCCTGTGTAACAGGCTGGAGAAGGGGCTGAATGGGACCTCCTCCTGTTCCTGTGTAACAAGCTGGAGAAGAGGCTGAATGGCCTCCTCCTGTTCCTGTGTAACAGGCTGGAGAAGGGGCTGAATGGGGCCTCCTCCTCTTCCCGTGTAACAGGCTGGAGAAGGGGCTGAATGGGGCCTCCTCCTGTTCCTGTGTATCAGGCTGGATAAGGGAATGAATGGGGCCTCCTCCTGTTCCTGTGCAACAGGCTGGAGAAGGGGCTCAATGGGGCCTCCTCCTGTTCCTGTGTAACAGGCTGGAGAAGGGGCTGAATGGGGCCTCCTCCTGTTCCTGTGTAACAGGCTGGAGAAGGGGCTGAATGGCCTCCTCCTGTTCCTGTGTAACAGGCTGGAGAAGGGGCTGAATGGGGCCTCCTCCTGTTCCTGTGTAACAGGCTGGAGAAGGGGCTGAATGGGGCCTCCTCCTGTTACTGTGTAACAGGCTGGAGAAGGTGCTGAATGGCCTCCTCCTGTTCCTGTGTAACAGGCTGGAGAAGGGGCTGAATGGGGCCTCCTCCTGTTCCTGTGTAACAGGCTGGAGAAGGGGCTGAATGGGGCCTCCTCCTGTTCCTGTGTAACAGGCTGGAGAAGGGGCTGAATGGGGCCTCCTCCTGTTCCTGTGTAACAGGCTGGAGAAGGGGCTGAATGGGGCCTCCTCCTTTTCCTGTGGAACAGGCTGGAGAAGGGGCTGAATGCGGCCTCCTCCTGTTCCTGTGTAACAGGCTGGAGAAGAGGCTGAATGGGGCCTCCTCCTGTTCCTGTGTAACAGGCTGGAGAAGGGGCTGAATGGATCCTTCTCCTGTTCCTGTGTAACAGACTGGAGAAGGGGCTGAATGGGGCCTCCTCCTGTTCCCTGTGTAACAGGCTGGAGATGGGGCTGAATGGGGCGTCCTCCTGTTCCTGTGTAACAGGCTGGAGAAGGGGCTGAATGGCCTCCTCCTGTTCCTGTGTAACAGGCTGGAGAAGGGGCTGAATGGGGCCTCCTCCTGTTCCTGTGTAACAGGCTGGAGAAGGGGCTGAATGGGGCCTCCTCCTGTTCCTGTGTAACAGGCTGGGGAAGGGGCTGAATGGGACCTCCTCCTGTTCCTGTGTAACAGGCTGGAGAAGGGGCTGAATGGCCTCCTCCTGTTCCTGTGTAACAGGCTGGAGAAGGGGCTGAATGGGACCTCCTCCTGTTCCTGTGTAACAAGCTGGAGAAGAGGCTGAATGGCCTCCTACTATTCCTGTGTAACAGGCTGGAGAAGGGGCTGAATGGGGCCTCCTCCTGTTCCTGTGTAACAGGCTGGAGAAGGGGCTGAATGGGGCCTCCTCCTTTTCCTGTGGAACAGGCTGGAGAAGGGGCTGAATGCGGCCTCCTCCTGTTCCTGTGTAACAGGCTGGAGAAGAGGCTGAATGGGGCCTCCTCCTGTTCCTGTGTAACAGGCTGGAGAAGGGGCTGAATGGATCCTTCTCCTGTTCCTGTGTAACAGACTGGAGAAGGGGCTGAATGGGGCCTCCTCCTGTTCCCTGTGTAACAGGCTGGAGATGGGGCTGAATGGGGCGTCCTCCTGTTCCTGTGTAACAGGCTGGAGAAGGGGCTGAATGGCCTCCTCCTGTTCCTGTGTAACAGGCTGGAGAAGGGGCTGAATGGGGCTTCCTCCTGTTCCTGTGTAACAGGCTGGAGAAGGGGCTGAATGGGGCCTCCTCCTGTTCCTGTGTAACAGGCTGGGGAAGGGGCTGAATGGGACCTCCTCCTGTTCCTGTGTAACAGGCTGGAGAAGGGGCTGAATGGCCTCCTCCTGTTCCTGTGTAACAGGCTGGAGAAGGGGCTGAATGGGACCTCCTCCTGTTCCTGTGTAACAAGCTGGAGAAGAGGCTGAATGGCCTCCTCCTATTCCTGTGTAACAGGCTGGAGAAGGGGCTGAATGGGGCCTCCTCCTGTTCCTGTGTAACAGGCTGGAGAAGGGGCTGAATGGGGCCTCCTCCTGTTCCTGTGTATCAGGCTGGAGAAGGGACTGAATGGGGCCCCCTCCTGTTCCTGTGTAACAGGCTGGAGAAGGGGCTGAATGGCCTCCTCCTGTTCCTGTGTAACTGGCAGGAGAAGGGGCTGAATGGGGCCTCCTACTGTTCCTGTGTAACAGGCTGGAGAAGGGGCTGAATGGCCTCCTCCTGTTCCTGTGTAACAGGCTGGAGAAGGGGCTGAATGGGGCCTCCTCCTGTTCCTGTGTAACCAGCTGGAGAAGGGGCTGAATGGGGCCTCCTACTCTTCCCTGTGTAACAGGCTGGAGAAGGGGCTGAATGGCCTCCTCCTGTTCCTGTGTAACAGGCTGGAGAAGGGGCTGAATGGCCTCCTCGTGTTCCTGTGTAACAGGCTGGAGAAGGGGCTGAATGTGGCCTCCTCCTGTTCCTGTGTAACAGTCTGGAGAAGGGGCTAAATGGGGCCTCCTCCTGTTCCTGTGTAACAGGCTGGAGAAGGGGCTGAATGGCCTCCTCCTGTTCCTGTGTAACAGGCTGGAGAAGGGGCTGAATGGGACCTCCTCCTGTTCCTGTGTAACAAGCTGGAGAAGAGGCTGAATGGCCTCCTCCTGTTCCTGTGTAACAGGCTGGAGAAGGGGCTGAATGGGGCCTCCTCCTCTTCCCGTGTAACAGGCTGGAGAAGGGGCTGAATGGGGCCTCCTCCTGTTCCTGTGTAACAGGCTGGAGAAGGGGCTGAATGGGGCCTCCTCATGTTCCTGTGTAACAGGCTGGAGAAGGGGCTGAATGGGGCCTCCTCCTGTTACTGTGTAACAGGCTGGAGAAGGTGCTGAATGGCCTCCTCCTGTTCCTGTGTAACAGGCTGGAGAAGGGGCTGAATGGCCTCCTCCTGTTCCTGTGTAACAGGCTGGAGAAGGGGCTGAATGGGGCCTCCTCCTGTTCCTGTGTAACAGGCTGGAGAAGGGGCTGAATGGGGCCTCCTCCTGTTACTGTGTAACAGGCTGGAGAAGGTGCTGAATGGCCTCCTCCTGTTCCTGTGTAACAGGCTGGGGAAGGGGCTGAATGGGGCCTCCTCCTGTTCCTGTGTAACAGGCTGGAGAAGTGGCTGAATGGGGCCTCCTCATGTTCCTGTGTAACAGGCTGGAGAAGGGGCTGAATGGGGCCTCCTCCTGTTCCTGTGTAACAGGCTGGAGAAGGTGCTGAATGGCCTCCACCTGTTCCTGTGTAACAGGCTGGAGAAGGGGCTGAATGGGGTCTCCTCCTGTTCCTGTGTAACAGGCTGGAGAAGGGGCTGAATGGGGCCTCCTCCTGTTCCTGTGTAACAGGCTGGAGAAGGGGCTGAATGGGGCCTCCTCCTGTTCCTGTGTAACAGGCTGGAGAAGGGGCTGAATGCGGCCTCCTCCTGTTCCTGTGTAACAGGCTGGAGAAGGCGCTGAATGGGGCCTCCACCTGTTCCTGTGTAACAGGCTGGAGAAGGGGCTGAATGGGGCCTCCTCCTGTTCCTGTGTAACAGGCCGGAGAAGGGGCTGAATGTCCTCCTCCTCTTCCTGTGTAACAGTCTGGAGAAGGGGCTGAATGGGGCCTCCTCCTGTTCCTGTGTAACAGACTGGAGAAGGGGCTGAATGGGGCCTCCTCCTGTTCCCTGTGTAACAGGCTGGAGATGGGGCTGAATGGGGCGTCCACCTGTTCCTGTGTAACAGGCTGGAGAAGGGGCTGAATGACCTCCTCCTGTTCCTGTGTAACAAGCTGGAGAAGAGGCTGAATGGCCTCCTCCTGTTCCTGTGTAACAGGCTGGAGAAGGGGCTGAATGGGGCCTCCTCCTGTTCCTGTGTAACAGGCTGGGGAAGGGGCTGAATGGGACCTCCTCCTGTTCCTGTGTAACAGGCTGGAGAAGGGGCTGAATGGCCTCCTCCTGTTCCTGTGTAACAGGCTGGAGAAGGGGCTGAATGGGACCTCCTCCTGTTCCTGTGTAACAAGCTGGAGAAGAGGCTGAATGGCCTCCTCCTGTTCCAGTGTAACAGGCTGGAGAAGGGGCTGAATGGGGCCTCCTCCTCTTCCCGTGTAACAGGCTGGAGAAGGGGCTGAATGGGGCCTCCTCCTGTTCCTGTGTATCAGGCTGGATAAGGGAATGAATGGGGCCTCCTCCTGTTCCTGTGCAACAGGCTGGAGAAGGGGCTCAATGGGGCCTCCTCCTGTTCCTGTGTAACAGGCTGGAGAAGGGGCTGAATGGGGCCTCCTCCTGTTCCTGTGTAACAGGCTGGAGAAGGGGCTGAATGGCCTCCTCCTGTTCCTGTGTAACAGGCTGGAGAAGGGGCTGAATGGGGCCTCCTCCTGTTCCTGTGTAACAGGCTGGAGAAGGGGCTGAATGGGGCCTCCTCCTGTTACTGTGTAACAGGCTGGAGAAGGTGCTGAATGGCCTCCTCCTGTTCCTGTGTAACAGGCTGGAGAAGGGGCTGAATGGGGCCTCCTCCTGTTCCTGTGTAACAGGCTGGAGAAGGGGCTGAATGGGGCCTCCTCCTGTTCCTGTGGAACAGGCTGGAGAAGGGGCTGAATGCGGCCTCCTCCTGTTCCTGTGTAACAGACTGGAGAAGGGGCTGAATGGGGCCTCCTCCTGTTCCCTGTGTAACAGGCTGGAGATGGGGCTGAATGGGGCGTCCTCCTGTTCCTGTGTAACAGGCTGGAGAAGGGGCTGAATGGCCTCCTCCTGTTCCTGTGTAACAGGCTGGAGAAGGGGCTGAATGGGGCCTCCTCCTGTTCCTGTGTAACAGGCTGGAGAAGGGGCTGAATGGGGCCTCCTCCTGTTCCTGTGTAACAGGCTGGGGAAGGGGCTGAATGGGACCTCCTCCTGTTCCTGTGTAACAGGCTGGAGAAGGGGCTGAATGGCCTCCTCCTGTTCCTGTGTAACAGGCTGGAGAAGCGGCTGAATGGGACCTCCTCCTGTTCCTGTGTAACAAGCTGGAGTAGAGGCTGAATGGCCTCCTCCTATTCCTGTGTAACAGGCTGGAGAAGGGGCTGAATGGGGCCTCCTCCTGTTCCTGTGTAACAGGCTGGAGAAGGGGCTGAATGGGGCCTCCTCCTGTTCCTGTGTATCAGGCTGGAGAAGGGACTGAATGGGGCCCCCTCCTGTTCCTGTGTAACAGGCTGGAGAAGGGGCTGAATGGCCTCCTCCTGTTCCTGTGTAACTGGCAGGAGAAGGGGCTGAATGGGGCCTCCTACTGTTCCTGTGTAACAGGCTGGAGAAGGGGCTGAATGGCCTCCTCCTGTTCCTGTGTAACAGGCTGGAGAAGGGGCTGAATGGGGCCTCCTCCTGTTCCTGTGTAACCAGCTGGAGAAGGGGCTGAATGGGGCCTCCTACTCTTCCCTGTGTAACAGGCTGGAGAAGGGGCTGAATGGCCTCCTCCTGTTCCTGTGTAACAGGCTGGAGAAGGGGCTGAATGGCCTCCTCGTGTTCCTGTGTAACAGGCTGGAGAAGGGGCTGAATGTGGCCTCCTCCTGTTCCTGTGTAACAGTCTGGAGAAGGGGCTAAATGGGGCCTCCTCCTGTTCCTGTGTAACAGGCTGGAGAAGGGGCTGAATGGCCTCCTCCTGTTCCTGTGTAACAGGCTGGAGAAGGGGCTGAATGGGACCTCCTCCTGTTCCTGTGTAACAAGCTGGAGAAGAGGCTGAATGGCCTCCTCCTGTTCCTGTGTAACAGGCTGGAGAAGGGGCTGAATGGGGCCTCCTCCTCTTCCCGTGTAACAGGCTGGAGAAGGGGCTGAATGGGGCCTCCTCCTGTTCCTGTGTATCAGGCTGGATAAGGGACTGAATGGGGCCTCCTCCTGTTCCTGTGCAACAGGCTGGAGAAGGGGCTGAATGGGGCCTCCTCCTGTTCCTGTGTACCAGGCTGGAGAAGGGGCTGAATGGGGCCTCCTCCTGTTCCTGTGTAACAGGCTGGAGAAGGGGCTGAATGGCCTCCTCCTGTTCCTGTGTAACAGGCTGGAGAAGGGGCTGAATGGGGCCTCCTCCTGTTCCTGTGTAACAGGCTGGAGAAGGGGCTGAATGGGGTCTCCTCCTGTTACTGTGTAACAGGCTGGAGAAGGTGCTGAATGGCCTCCTCCTGTTCCTGTGTAACAGGCTGGAGAAGGGGCTGAATGGCCTCCTCCTGTTCCTGTGTAACAGGCTGGAGAAGGGGCTGAATGGGGCCTCCTCCTGTTCCTGTGTAACAGGCTGGAGAAGGGGCTGAATGGGGCCTCCTCCTGTTACTGTGTAACAGGCTGGAGAAGGTGCTGAATGGCCTCCTCCTGTTCCTGTGTAACAGGCTGGGGAAGGGGCTGAATGGGGCCTCCTCCTGTTCCTGTGTAACAGGCTGGAGAAGTGGCTGAATGGGGCCTCCTCATGTTCCTGTGTAACAGGCTGGAGAAGGGGCTGA
Source organism: Mustelus asterias (assembly GCF_964213995.1). Taxonomy (NCBI): domain Eukaryota; kingdom Metazoa; phylum Chordata; class Chondrichthyes; order Carcharhiniformes; family Triakidae; genus Mustelus; species Mustelus asterias. The sequence goes on from NW_027590839.1 coordinate 87,312, forward strand.
ATGGGGCCTCCTCCTGTTCCTGTGTAACAGGCTGGAGAAGGTGCTGAATGGCCTCCACCTGTTCCTGTGTAACAGGCTGGAGAAGGGGCTGAATGGGGCCTCCTCCTGTTCCTGTGTAACAGGCTGGAGAAGGGGCTGAATGGGGCCTCCTCCTGTTCCTGTGTAACAGGCTGGAGAAGGGGCTGAATGGGGCCTCCTCCTGTTCCTGTGTAACAGGCTGGAGAAGGGGCTGAATGCGGCCTCCTCCTGTTCCTGTGTAACAGGCTGGAGAAGGCGCTGAATGGGGCCTCCACCTGTTCCTGTGTAACAGGCTGGAGAAGGGGCTGAATGGGGCCTCCTCCTGGTCCTGTGTAACAGGCCGGAGAAGGGGCTGAATGTCCTCCTCCTCTTCCTGTGTAACAGTCTGGAGAAGGGGCTGAATGGGGCCTCCTCCTGTTCCTGTGTAACAGACTGGAGAAGGGGCTGAATGGGGCCTCCTCCTGTTCCCTGTGTAACAGGCTGGAGATGGGGCTGAATGGGGCGTCCACCTGTTCCTGTGTAACAGGCTGGAGAAGGGGCTGAATGACCTCCTCCTGTTCCTGTGTAACAAGCTGGAGAAGAGGCTGAATGGCCTCCTCCTGTTCCTGTGTAACAGGCTGGAGAAGGGGCTGAATGGGGCCTCCTCCTGTTCCTGTGTAACAGGCTGGGGAAGGGGCTGAATGGGACCTCCTCCTGTTCCTGTGTAACAGGCTGGAGAAGGGGCTGAATGGCCTCCTCCTGTTCCTGTGTAACAGGCTGGAGAAGGGGCTGAATGGGACCTCCTCCTGTTCCTGTGTAACAAGCTGGAGAAGAGGCTGAATGGCCTCCTCCTGTTCCTGTGTAACAGGCTGGAGAAGGGGCTGAATGGGGCCTCCTCCTCTTCCCGTGTAACAGGCTGGAGAAGGGGCTGAATGGGGCCTCCTCCTGTTCCTGTGTATCAGGCTGGATAAGGGAATGAATGGGGCCTCCTCCTGTTCCTGTGCAACAGGCTGGAGAAGGGGCTCAATGGGGCCTCCTCCTGTTCCTGTGTAACAGGCTGGAGAAGGGGCTGAATGGGGCCTCCTCCTGTTCCTGTGTAACAGGCTGGAGAAGGGGCTGAATGGCCTCCTCCTGTTCCTGTGTAACAGGCTGGAGAAGGGGCTGAATGGGGCCTCCTCCTGTTCCTGTGTAACAGGCTGGAGAAGGGGCTGAATGGGGCCTCCTCCTGTTACTGTGTAACAGGCTGGAGAAGGTGCTGAATGGCCTCCTCCTGTTCCTGTGTAACAGGCTGGAGAAGGGGCTGAATGGGGCCTCCTCCTGTTCCTGTGTAACAGGCTGGAGAAGGGGCTGAATGGGGCCTCCTCCTGTTCCTGTGGAACAGGCTGGAGAAGGGGCTGAATGCGGCCTCCTCCTGTTCCTGTGTAACAGACTGGAGAAGGGGCTGAATGGGGCCTCCTCCTGTTCCCTGTGTAACAGGCTGGAGATGGGGCTGAATGGGGCGTCCTCCTGTTCCTGTGTAACAGGCTGGAGAAGGGGCTGAATGGCCTCCTCCTGTTCCTGTGTAACAGGCTGGAGAAGGGGCTGAATGGGGCCTCCTCCTGTTCCTGTGTAACAGGCTGGAGAAGGGGCTGAATGGGGCCTCCTCCTGTTCCTGTGTAACAGGCTGGGGAAGGGGCTGAATGGGACCTCCTCCTGTTCCTGTGTAACAGGCTGGAGAAGGGGCTGAATGGCCTCCTCCTGTTCCTGTGTAACAGGCTGGAGAAGCGGCTGAATGGGACCTCCTCCTGTTCCTGTGTAACAAGCTGGAGTAGAGGCTGAATGGCCTCCTCCTATTCCTGTGTAACAGGCTGGAGAAGGGGCTGAATGGGGCCTCCTCCTGTTCCTGTGTAACAGGCTGGAGAAGGGGCTGAATGGGGCCTCCTCCTGTTCCTGTGTATCAGGCTGGAGAAGGGACTGAATGGGGCCCCCTCCTGTTCCTGTGTAACAGGCTGGAGAAGGGGCTGAATGGCCTCCTCCTGTTCCTGTGTAACTGGCAGGAGAAGGGGCTGAATGGGGCCTCCTACTGTTCCTGTGTAACAGGCTGGAGAAGGGGCTGAATGGCCTCCTCCTGTTCCTGTGTAACAGGCTGGAGAAGGGGCTGAATGGGGCCTCCTCCTGTTCCTGTGTAACCAGCTGGAGAAGGGGCTGAATGGGGCCTCCTACTCTTCCCTGTGTAACAGGCTGGAGAAGGGGCTGAATGGCCTCCTCCTGTTCCTGTGTAACAGGCTGGAGAAGGGGCTGAATGGCCTCCTCGTGTTCCTGTGTAACAGGCTGGAGAAGGGGCTGAATGTGGCCTCCTCCTGTTCCTGTGTAACAGTCTGGAGAAGGGGCTAAATGGGGCCTCCTCCTGTTCCTGTGTAACAGGCTGGAGAAGGGGCTGAATGGCCTCCTCCTGTTCCTGTGTAACAGGCTGGAGAAGGGGCTGAATGGGACCTCCTCCTGTTCCTGTGTAACAAGCTGGAGAAGAGGCTGAATGGCCTCCTCCTGTTCCTGTGTAACAGGCTGGAGAAGGGGCTGAATGGGGCCTCCTCCTCTTCCCGTGTAACAGGCTGGAGAAGGGGCTGAATGGGGCCTCCTCCTGTTCCTGTGTATCAGGCTGGATAAGGGACTGAATGGGGCCTCCTCCTGTTCCTGTGCAACAGGCTGGAGAAGGGGCTGAATGGGGCCTCCTCCTGTTCCTGTGTACCAGGCTGGAGAAGGGGCTGAATGGGGCCTCCTCCTGTTCCTGTGTAACAGGCTGGAGAAGGGGCTGAATGGCCTCCTCCTGTTCCTGTGTAACAGGCTGGAGAAGGGGCTGAATGGGGCCTCCTCCTGTTCCTGTGTAACAGGCTGGAGAAGGGGCTGAATGGGGTCTCCTCCTGTTACTGTGTAACAGGCTGGAGAAGGTGCTGAATGGCCTCCTCCTGTTCCTGTGTAACAGGCTGGAGAAGGGGCTGAATGGCCTCCTCCTGTTCCTGTGTAACAGGCTGGAGAAGGGGCTGAATGGGGCCTCCTCCTGTTCCTGTGTAACAGGCTGGAGAAGGGGCTGAATGGGGCCTCCTCCTGTTACTGTGTAACAGGCTGGAGAAGGTGCTGAATGGCCTCCTCCTGTTCCTGTGTAACAGGCTGGGGAAGGGGCTGAATGGGGCCTCCTCCTGTTCCTGTGTAACAGGCTGGAGAAGTGGCTGAATGGGGCCTCCTCATGTTCCTGTGTAACAGGCTGGAGAAGGGGCTGAATGGGGCCTCCTCCTGTTCCTGTGTAACAGGCTGGAGAAGGTGCTGAATGGCCTCCACCTGTTCCTGTGTAACAGGCTGGAGAAGGGGCTGAATGGGGCCTCCTCCTGTTCCTGTGTAACAGGCTGGAGAAGGGGCTGAATGGGGCCTCCTCCTGTTCCTGTGTAACAGGCTGGAGAAGGGGCTGAATGGGGCCTCCTCCTGTTCCTGTGTAACAGGCTGGAGAAGGGGCTGAATGCGGCCTCCTCCTGTTCCTGTGTAACAGGCTGGAGAAGGCGCTGAATGGGGCCTCCACCTGTTCCTGTGTAACAGGCTGGAGAAGGGGCTGAATGGGGCCTCCTCCTGTTCCTGTGTAACAGGCCGGAGAAGGGGCTGAATGTCCTCCTCCTCTTCCTGTGTAACAGTCTGGAGAAGGGGCTGAATGGGGCCTCCTCCTGTTCCTGTGTAACAGACTGGAGAAGGGGCTGAATGGGGCCTCCTCCTGTTCCCTGTGTAACAGGCTGGAGATGGGGCTGAATGGGGCGTCCACCTGTTCCTGTGTAACAGGCTGGAGAAGGGGCTGAATGACCTCCTCCTGTTCCTGTGTAACAAGCTGGAGAAGAGGCTGAATGGCCTCCTCCTGTTCCTGTGTAACAGGCTGGAGAAGGGGCTGAATGGGGCCTCCTCCTGTTCCTGTGTAACAGGCTGGGGAAGGGGCTGAATGGGACCTCCTCCTGTTCCTGTGTAACAGGCTGGAGAAGGGGCTGAATGGCCTCCTCCTGTTCCTGTGTAACAGGCTGGAGAAGGGGCTGAATGGGACCTCCTCCTGTTCCTGTGTAACAAGCTGGAGAAGAGGCTGAATGGCCTCCTCCTGTTCCTGTGTAACAGGCTGGAGAAGGGGCTGAATGGGGCCTCCTCCTCTTCCCGTGTAACAGGCTGGAGAAGGGGCTGAATGGGGCCTCCTCCTGTTCCTGTGTATCAGGCTGGATAAGGGAATGAATGGGGCCTCCTCCTGTTCCTGTGCAACAGGCTGGAGAAGGGGCTCAATGGGGCCTCCTCCTGTTCCTGTGTAACAGGCTGGAGAAGGGGCTGAATGGGGCCTCCTCCTGTTCCTGTGTAACAGGCTGGAGAAGGGGCTGAATGGCCTCCTCCTGTTCCTGTGTAACAGGCTGGAGAAGGGGCTGAATGGGGCCTCCTCCTGTTCCTGTGTAACAGGCTGGAGAAGGGGCTGAATGGGGCCTCCTCCTGTTACTGTGTAACAGGCTGGAGAAGGTGCTGAATGGCCTCCTCCTGTTCCTGTGTAACAGGCTGGAGAAGGGGCTGAATGGGGCCTCCTCCTGTTCCTGTGTAACAGGCTGGAGAAGGGGCTGAATGGGGCCTCCTCCTGTTCCTGTGTAACAGGCTGGAGAAGGGGCTGAATGGGGCCTCCTCCTGTTCCTGTGTAACAGGCTGGAGAAGGGGCTGAATGGGGCCTCCTCCTTTTCCTGTGGAACAGGCTGGAGAAGGGGCTGAATGCGGCCTCCTCCTGTTCCTGTGTAACAGGCTGGAGAAGAGGCTGAATGGGGCCTCCTCCTGTTCCTGTGTAACAGGCTGGAGAAGGGGCTGAATGGATCCTTCTCCTGTTCCTGTGTAACAGACTGGAGAAGGGGCTGAATGGGGCCTCCTCCTGTTCCCTGTGTAACAGGCTGGAGATGGGGCTGAATGGGGCGTCCTCCTGTTCCTGTGTAACAGGCTGGAGAAGGGGCTGAATGGCCTCCTCCTGTTCCTGTGTAACAGGCTGGAGAAAGGGCTGATTGGGGCCTCCTCCTGTTCCTGTGTAACAGGCTGGAGAAGGGGCTGAATGGGGCCTCCTCCTGTTCCTGTGTAACAGGCTGGGGAAGGGGCTGAATGGGACCTCCTCCTGTTCCTGTGTAAGAGGCTGGAGAAGGGGCTGAATGGCCTCCTCCTGTTCCTGTGTAACAGGCTGGAGAAGGGGCTGAATGGGACCTCCTCCTGTTCCTGTGTAACAAGCTGGAGAAGAGGCTGAATGGCCTCCTCCTATTCCTGTGTAACAGGCTGGAGAAGGGGCTGAATGGGGCCTCCTCCTGTTCCTGTGTAACAGGCTGGAGAAGGGGCTGAATGGGGCCTCCTCCTGTTCCTGTGTATCAGGCTGGAGAAGGGACTGAATGGGGCCCCCTCCTGTTCCTGTGTAACAGGCTGGAGAAGGGGCTGAATGGCCTCCTCCTGTTCCTGTGTAACTGGCAGGAGAAGGGGCTGAATGGGGCCTCCTACTGTTCCTGTGTAACAGGCTGGAGAAGGGGCTGAATGGCCTCCTCCTGTTCCTGTGTAACAGGCTGGAGAAGGGGCTGAATGGGGCCTCCTCCTGTTCCTGTGTAACCAGCTGGAGAAGGGGCTGAATGGGGCCTCCTACTCTTCCCTGTGTAACAGGCTGGAGAAGGGGCTGAATGGCCTCCTCCTGTTCCTGTGTAACAGGCTGGAGAAGGGGCTGAATGGCCTCCTCGTGTTCCTGTGTAACAGGCTGGAGAAGGGGCTGAATGTGGCCTCCTCCTGTTCCTGTGTAACAGTCTGGAGAAGGGGCTAAATGGGGCCTCCTCCTGTTCCTGTGTAACAGGCTGGAGAAGGGGCTGAATGGCCTCCTCCTGTTCCTGTGTAACAGGCTGGAGAAGGGGCTGAATGGGACCTCCTCCTGTTCCTGTGTAACAAGCTGGAGAAGAGGCTGAATGGCCTCCTCCTGTTCCTGTGTAACAGGCTGGAGAAGGGGCTGAATGGGGCCTCCTCCTCTTCCCGTGTAACAGGCTGGAGAAGGGGCTGAATGGGGCCTCCTCCTGTTCCTGTGTAACAGGCTGGAGAAGGGGCTGAATGGGGCCTCCTCATGTTCCTGTGTAACAGGCTGGAGAAGGGGCTGAATGGGGCCTCCTCCTGTTACTGTGTAACAGGCTGGAGAAGGTGCTGAATGGCCTCCTCCTGTTCCTGTGTAACAGGCTGGAGAAGGGGCTGAATGGCCTCCTCCTGTTCCTGTGTAACAGGCTGGAGAAGGGGCTGAATGGGGCCTCCTCCTGTTCCTGTGTAACAGGCTGGAGAAGGGGCTGAATGGGGCCTCCTCCTGTTACTGTGTAACAGGCTGGAGAAGGTGCTGAATGGCCTCCTCCTGTTCCTGTGTAACAGGCTGGGGAAGGGGCTGAATGGGGCCTCCTCCTGTTCCTGTGTAACAGGCTGGAGAAGTGGCTGAATGGGGCCTCCTCATGTTCCTGTGTAACAGGCTGGAGAAGGGGCTGAATGGGGCCTCCTCCTGTTCCTGTGTAACAGGCTGGAGAAGGGGCTGAATGGGGCCTCCTCCTGTTCCTGTGTATCAGGCTGGAGAAGGGACTGAATGGGGCCCCCTCCTGTTCCTGTGTAACAGGCTGGAGAAGGGGCTGAATGGCCTCCTCCTGTTCCTGTGTAACTGGCAGGAGAAGGGGCTGAATGGGGCCTCCTACTGTTCCTGTGTAACACGCTGGAGAAGGGGCTGAATGGCCTCCTCCTGTTCCTGTGTAACAGGCTGGAGAAGGGGCTGAATGGGGCCTCCTCCTGTTCCTGTGTAACCAGCTGGAGAAGGGGCTGAATGGGGCCTCCTACTCTTCCCTGTGTAACAGGCTGGAGAAGGGGCTGAATGGCCTCCTCCTGTTCCTGTGTAACAGGCTGGAGAAGGGGCTGAATGGCCTCCTCGTGTTCCTGTGTAACAGGCTGGAGAAGGGGCTGAATGTGGCCTCCTCCTGTTCCTGTGTAACAGTCTGGAGAAGGGGCTAAATGGGGCCTCCTCCTGTTCCTGTGTAACAGGCTGGAGAAGGGGCTGAATGGCCTCCTCCTGTTCCTGTGTAACAGGCTGGAGAAGGGGCTGAATGGGACCTCCTCCTGTTCCTGTGTAACAAGCTGGAGAAGAGGCTGAATGGCCTCCTCCTGTTCCTGTGTAACAGGCTGGAGAAGGGGCTGAATGGGGCCTCCTCCTCTTCCCGTGTAACAGGCTGGAGAAGGGGCTGAATGGGGCCTCCTCCTGTTCCTGTGTAACAGGCTGGAGAAGGGGCTGAATGGGGCCTCCTCATGTTCCTGTGTAACAGGCTGGAGAAGGGGCTGAATGGGGCCTCCTCCTGTTACTGTGTAACAGGCTGGAGAAGGTGCTGAATGGCCTCCTCCTGTTCCTGTGTAACAGGCTGGAGAAGGGGCTGAATGGCCTCCTCCTGTTCCTGTGTAACAGGCTGGAGAAGGGGCTGAATGGGGCCTCCTCCTGTTCCTGTGTAACAGGCTGGAGAAGGGGCTGAATGGGGCCTCCTCCTGTTACTGTGTAACAGGCTGGAGAAGGTGCTGAATGGCCTCCTCCTGTTCCTGTGTAACAGGCTGGGGAAGGGGCTGAATGGGGCCTCCTCCTGTTCCTGTGTAACAGGCTGGAGAAGTGGCTGAATGGGGCCTCCTCATGTTCCTGTGTAACAGGCTGGAGAAGGGGCTGAATGGGGCCTCCTCCTGTTCCTGTGTAACAGGCTGGAGAAGGTGCTGAATGGCCTCCACCTGTTCCTGTGTAACAGGCTGGAGAAGGGGCTGAATGGGGCCTCCTCCTGTTCCTGTGTAACAGGCTGGAGAAGGGGCTGAATGGGGCCTCCTCCTGTTCCTGTGTAACAGGCTGGAGAAGGGGCTGAATGGGGCCTCCTCCTGTTCCTGTGTAACAGGCTGGAGAAGGGGCTGAATGCGGCCTCCTCCTGTTCCTGTGTAACAGGCTGGAGAAGGCGCTGAATGGGGCCTCCACCTGTTCCTGTGTAACAGGCTGGAGAAGGGGCTGAATGGGGCCTCCTCCTGTTCCTGTGTAACAGGCCGGAGAAGGGGCTGAATGTCCTCCTCCTCTTCCTGTGTAACAGTCTGGAGAAGGGGCTGAATGGGGCCTCCTCCTGTTCCTGTGTAACAGACTGGAGAAGGGGCGGAATGGGGCCTCCTCCTGTTCCCTGTGTAACAGGCTGGAGATGGGGCTGAAATGGGCGTCCACCTGTTCCTGTGTAACAGGCTGGAGAAGGGGCTGAATGACCTCCTCCTGTTCCTGTGTAACAAGCTGGAGAAGAGGCTGAATGGCCTCCTCCTGTTCCTGTGTAACAGGCTGGAGAAGGGGCTGAATGGGGCCTCCTCCTGTTCCTGTGTAACAGGCTGGGGAAGGGGCTGAATGGGACCTCCTCCTGTTCCTGTGTAACAGGCTGGAGAAGGGGCTGAATGGCCTCCTCCTGTTCCTGTGTAACAGGCTGGAGAAGGGGCTGAATGGGACCTCCTCCTGTTCCTGTGTAACAAGCTGGAGAAGAGGCTGAATGGCCTCCTCCTGTTCCTGTGTAACAGGCTGGAGAAGGGGCTGAATGGGGCCTCCTCCTCTTCCCGTGTAACAGGCTGGAGAAGGGGCTGAATGGGGCCTCCTCCTGTTCCTGTGTATCAGGCTGGATAAGGGAATGAATGGGGCCTCCTCCTGTTCCTGTGCAACAGGCTGGAGAAGGGGCTCAATGGGGCCTCCTCCTGTTCCTGTGTAACAGGCTGGAGAAGGGGCTGAATGGGGCCTCCTCCTGTTCCTGTGTAACAGGCTGGAGAAGGGGCTGAATGGCCTCCTCCTGTTCCTGTGTAACAGGCTGGAGAAGGGGCTGAATGGGGCCTCCTCCTGTTCCTGTGTAACAGGCTGGAGAAGGGGCTGAATGGGGCCTCCTCCTGTTACTGTGTAACAGGCTGGAGAAGGTGCTGAATGGCCTCCTCCTGTTCCTGTGTAACAGGCTGGAGAAGGGGCTGAATGGGGCCTCCTCCTGTTCCTGTGTAACAGGCTGGAGAAGGGGCTGAATGGGGCCTCCTCCTGTTCCTGTGTAACAGGCTGGAGAAGGGGCTGAATGGGGCCTCCTCCTGTTCCTGTGTAACAGGCTGGAGAAGGGGCTGAATGGGGCCTCCTCCTTTTCCTGTGGAACAGGCTGGAGAAGGGGCTGAATGCGGCCTCCTCCTGTTCCTGTGTAACAGGCTGGAGAAGAGGCTGAATGGGGCCTCCTCCTGTTCCTGTGTAACAGGCTGGAGAAGGGGCTGAATGGATCCTTCTCCTGTTCCTGTGTAACAGACTGGAGAAGGGGCTGAATGGGGCCTCCTCCTGTTCCCTGTGTAACAGGCTGGAGATGGGGCTGAATGGGGCGTCCTCCTGTTCCTGTGTAACAGGCTGGAGAAGGGGCTGAATGGGGCCTCCTCATGTTCCTGTGTAACAGGCTGGAGAAGGGGCTGAATGGGGCCTCCTCCTGTTCCTGTGTAACAGGCTGGAGAAGGGGCTGAATGCGGCCTCCTCCTGTTCCTGTGTAACAGGCTGGAGAAGGCGCTGAATGGGGCCTCCACCTGTTCCTGTGTAACAGGCTGGAGAAGGGGCTGAATGGGGCCTCCTCCTGTTCCTGTGTAACAGGCCGGAGAAGGGGCTGAATGTCCTCCTCCTCTTCCTGTGTAACAGTCTGGAGAAGGGGCTGAATGGGGCCTCCTCCTGTTCCTGTGTAACAGACTGGAGAAGGGGCTGAATGGGGCCTCCTCCTGTTCCCTGTGTAACAGGCTGGAGATGGGGCTGAATGGGGCGTCCACCTGTTCCTGTGTAACAGGCTGGAGAAGGGGCTGAATGACCTCCTCCTGTTCCTGTGTAACAAGCTGGAGAAGAGGCTGAATGGCCTCCTCCTGTTCCTGTGTAACAGGCTGGAGAAGGGGCTGAATGGGGCCTCCTCCTGTTCCTGTGTAACAGGCTGGGGAAGGGGCTGAATGGGACCTCCTCCTGTTCCTGTGTAACAGGCTGGAGAAGGGGCTGAATGGCCTCCTCCTGTTCCTGTGTAACAGGCTGGAGAAGGGGCTGAATGGGACCTCCTCCTGTTCCTGTGTAACAAGCTGGAGAAGGGGCTGAATGGGGCCTCCTCCTGTTCCTGTGTAACAGGCTGGAGAAGGGGCTGAATGGGGCCTCCTCCTGTTCCTGTGTATCAGGCTGGAGAAGGGACTGAATGGGGCCCCCTCCTGTTCCTGTGTAACAGGCTGGAGAAGGGGCTGAATGGCCTCCTCCTGTTCCTGTGTAACTGGCAGGAGAAGGGGCTGAATGGGGCCTCCTACTGTTCCTGTGTAACAGGCTGGAGAAGGGGCTGAATGGCCTCCTCCTGTTCCTGTGTAACAGGCTGGAGAAGGGGCTGAATGGGGCCTCCTCCTGTTCCTGTGTAACCAGCTGGAGAAGGGGCTGAATGGGGCCTCCTACTCTTCCCTGTGTAACAGGCTGGAGAAGGGGCTGAATGGCCTCCTCCTGTTCCTGTGTAACAGGCTGGAGAAGGGGCTGAATGGCCTCCTCGTGTTCCTGTGTAACAGGCTGGAGAAGGGGCTGAATGTGGCCTCCTCCTGTTCCTGTGTAACAGTCTGGAGAAGGGGCTAAATGGGGCCTCCTCCTGTTCCTGTGTAACAGGCTGGAGAAGGGGCTGAATGGCCTCCTCCTGTTCCTGTGTAACAGGCTGGAGAAGGGGCTGAATGGGACCTCCTCCTGTTCCTGTGTAACAAGCTGGAGAAGAGGCTGAATGGCCTCCTCCTGTTCCTGTGTAACAGGCTGGAGAAGGGGCTGAATGGGGCCTCCTCCTCTTCCCGTGTAACAGGCTGGAGAAGGGGCTGAATGGGGCCTCCTCCTGTTCCTGTGTATCAGGCTGGATAAGGGACTGAATGGGGCCTCCTCCTGTTCCTGTGCAACAGGCTGGAGAAGGGGCTGAATGGGGCCTCCTCCTGTTCCTGTGTAACAGGCTGGAGAAGGGGCTGAATGGGGCCTCCTCCTGTTCCTGTGTAACAGGCTGGAGAAGGGGCTGAATGGCCTCCTCCTGTTCCTGTGTAACAGGCTGGAGAAGGGGCTGAATGGGGCCTCCTCCTGTTCCTGTGTAACAGGCTGGAGAAGGGGCTGAATGGGGCCTCCTCCTGTTCCTGTGTAACAGGCTGGAGAAGGTGCTGAATGGCCTCCACCTGTTCCTGTGTAACAGGCTGGAGAAGGGGCTGAATGGGGCCTCCTCCTGTTCCTGTGTAACAGGCTGGAGAAGGGGCTGAATGGGGCCTCCTCATGTTCCTGTGTAACAGGCTGGAGAAGGGGCTGAATGGGGCCTCCTCCTGTTCCTGTGTAACAGGCTGGAGAAGGGGCTGAATGCGGCCTCCTCCTGTTCCTGTGTAACAGGCTGGAGAAGGCGCTGAATGGGGCCTCCACCTGTTCCTGTGTAACAGGCTGGAGAAGGGGCTGAATGGGGCCTCCTCCTGTTCCTGTGTAACAGGCCGGAGAAGGGGCTGAATGTCCTCCTCCTCTTCCTGTGTAACAGTTTGGAGAAGGGGCTGAATGGGGCCTCCTCCTGTTCCTGTGTAACAGACTGGAGAAGGGGCTGAATGGGGCCTCCTCCTGTTCCCTGTGTAACAGGCTGGAGATGGGGCTGAATGGGGCGTCCACCTGTTCCTGTGTAACAGGCTGGAGAAGGGGCTGAATGACCTCCTCCTGTTCCTGTGTAACAAGCTGGAGAAGAGGCTGAATGGCCTCCTCCTGTTCCTGTGTAACAGGCTGGAGAAGGGGCTGAATGGGGCCTCCTCCTGTTCCTGTGTAACAGGCTGGGGAAGGGGCTGAATGGGACCTCCTCCTGTTCCTGTGTAACAGGCTGGAGAAGGGGCTGAATGGCCTCCTCCTGTTCCTGTGTAACAGGCTGGAGAAGGGGCTGAATGGGACCTCCTCCTGTTCCTGTGTAACAAGCTGGAGAAGAGGCTGAATGGCCTCCTCCTGTTCCTGTGTAACAGGCTGGAGAAGGGGCTGAATGGGGCCTCCTCCTCTTCCCGTGTAACAGGCTGGAGAAGGGGCTGAATGGGGCCTCCTCCTGTTCCTGTGTATCAGGCTGGATAAGGGAATGAATGGGGCCTCCTCCTGTTCCTGTGCAACAGGCTGGAGAAGGGGCTCAATGGGGCCTCCTCCTGTTCCTGTGTAACAGGCTGGAGAAGGGGCTGAATGGGGCCTCCTCCTGTTCCTGTGTAACAGGCTGGAGAAGGGGCTGAATGGCCTCCTCCTGTTCCTGTGTAACAGGCTGGAGAAGGGGCTGAATGGGGCCTCCTCCTGTTCCTGTGTAACAGGCTGGAGAAGGGGCTGAATGGGGCCTCCTCCTGTTACTGTGTAACAGGCTGGAGAAGGTGCTGAATGGCCTCCTCCTGTTCCTGTGTAACAGGCTGGAGAAGGGGCTGAATGGGGCCTCCTCCTGTTCCTGTGTAACAGGCTGGAGAAGGGGCTGAATGGGGCCTCCTCCTGTTCCTGTGTAACAGGCTGGAGAAGGGGCTGAATGGGGCCTCCTCCTGTTCCTGTGTAACAGGCTGGAGAAGGGGCTGAATGGGGCCTCCTCCTTTTCCTGTGGAACAGGCTGGAGAAGGGGCTGAATGCGGCCTCCTCCTGTTCCTGTGTAACAGGCTGGAGAAGAGGCTGAATGGGGCCTCCTCCTGTTCCTGTGTAACAGGCTGGAGAAGGGGCTGAATGGATCCTTCTCCTGTTCCTGTGTAACAGACTGGAGAAGGGGCTGAATGGGGCCTCCTCCTGTTCCCTGTGTAACAGGCTGGAGATGGGGCTGAATGGGGCGTCCTCCTGTTCCTGTGTAACAGGCTGGAGAAGGGGCTGAATGGCCTCCTCCTGTTCCTGTGTAACAGGCTGGAGAAGGGGCTGAATGGGGCCTCCTCCTGTTCCTGTGTAACAGGCTGGAGAAGGGGCTGAATGGGGTCTCCTCCTGTTCCTGTGTAACAGGCTGGGGAAGGGGCTGAATGGGACCTCCTCCTGTTCCTGTGTAACAGGCTGGAGAAGGGGCTGAATGGCCTCCTCCTGTTCCTGTGTAACAGGCTGGAGAAGGGGCTGAATGGGACCTCCTCCTGTTCCTGTGTAACAAGCTGGAGAAGAGGCTGAATGGCCTCCTCCTGTTCCTGTGTAACAGGCTGGAGAAGGGGCTGAATGGGGCCTCCTCCTGTTCCTGTGTAACAGGCTGGAGAAGGGGCTGAATGGGGCCTCCTCCTGTTCCTGTGTATCAGGCTGGAGAAGGGACTGAATGGGGCCCCCTCCTGTTCCTGTGTAACAGGCTGGAGAAGGGGCTGAATGGCCTCCTCCTGTTCCTGTGTAACTAGCAGGAGAAGGGGCTGAATGGGGCCTCCTCCTGTTCCTGTGTAACAGGCTGGAGAAGGGGCTGAATGGCCTCCTCCTGTTCCTGTGTAACAGGCTGGAGAAGGGGCTGAATGGGGCCTCCTCCTGTTCCTGTGTAACCAGCTGGAGAAGGGGCTGAATGGGGCCTCCTACTCTTCCCTGTGTAACAGGCTGGAGAAGGGGCTGAATGGCCTCCTCCTGTTCCTGTGTAACAGGCTGGAGAAGGGGCTGAATGGCCTCCTCGTGTTCATGTGTAACAGGCTGGAGAAGGGGCTGAATGTGGCCTCCTCCTGTTCCTGTGTAACAGTCTGGAGAAGGGGCTAAATGGGGCCTCCTCCTGTTCCTGTGTAACAGGCTGGAGAAGGGGCTGAATGGGGCCTCCTCCTGTTCCTGTGTAACAGGCTGGAGAAGGGGCTGAATGGCCTCCTCCTGTTCCTGTGTAACAGGATGGAGAAGCTGCTGAATGGCCTCCTCCTGTTCCTGTGTATCAGGCTGGAGAAGGGGCTGAATGTGGCCTCCTCCTGTTCCTGTGTAACTGTCTGGAGAAGGGGCTAAATGGGGCCTCCTCCTGTTCCTGTGTAACAGGCTGGAGAAGGGGCTGAATGGGGCCTCCTCCTGTTCCTGTGGAACAGGCTGGAGAAGGGGCTGAATGGCCTCCTCCTTTTCCTGTGTAACAGGCTGGAGAGGGGGCTGAATGGGGCCTCCTCCTGTTCCTGTGTAACAGGCTGGAGATGGGGCTGAATGGGGCCTCCTCCTGTTCCTGTGTATCAGGCTGGAGAAGGGGCTGAATGGCCTCCTCCTGTTCCTGTGTATCAGGCTGGAGAAGGGGCTGAATGGGGCCGCCTCCTGTTGCTGTGTATCAGGCTGGAGAAGGGGCTGAATGGGGCCGCCTCCTGTTACCGTGAAACAGGCTGGAGTAGGGGCTGAATGGCCTCCACGTGTTCCTGTGTAACAAGCTGGAGAAGGGGCTGAATGGGGCCTCCACCTGTTCCTGTGTAACAGGCTGGCGATGGGGCTGAATGGGGCCTCCTCCTGTTCCTGTGTAACAGGCTGGAGAAGGGGCTGAATGGGGCCTACTCCTGTTCCTGTGTAACAGGCTGGAGAAGGGGCTGAATGGGGCCTCCTCCTGTTACTGTGAAACAGGCTGGAGAAGGGGCCGAATGGCCTCCTCGTGTTCCTGTGTAACAGGCTGGAGATGGGGCTGAATGGGGCCTCCACATGTTCCTGTGCAACAGGCTGGAGAAGGGGCTGCATGGGGCCTCCTCCAGTTCCTGTGTAACAGTCTGGAGAAGGGGCTGAATGGGGCCTCCTCCTGTTCCTGTGTAACAGGCTGGAGAAGGGGCTGAATGGGGCCTCCTCCTGTTCCCTGTATAACAGGCTGGGGAAGGGGCTGAATGGGGCCTACTCCTGTTCCTGTGTAACAGTCTGGAGAAGGGGCTGAATGGGACCTCCTCCTGTACCTGTGTAGCAGGTTGGAGAAGGGGCTGAATGGGGCCTCCTCCTGTTCCTGTGTAACATGCTGGAGAAGGGGCTGAATGGCCTCCTCCTGTTCCTGTGTAACACGCTGGAGAAGGGGCTGAATGGCCTCCTCCTGTTCCTGTGTAACAGGCTGGAGAAGGGGCTGAATGGGGCCTCCTCCTGTTCCTGTGTAACAGGCTGGAGAAGGGGCTGAATGGGGCCTCCTCCTGTTCCTGTGTAACAGGCTGGAGAAGGGGCTGAATGGGGCCTCCTCCTGTTCCTGTGTAACAGGCTGGGGAAGGGGCTGAATGGGACCTCCTCCTGTTCCTGTGTAACAGGCTGGAGAAGGGGCTGAATGGCCTCCTCCTGTTCCTGTGTAACAGGCTGGAGAAGGGGCTGAATGGGACCTCCTCCTGTTCCTGTGTAACAAGCTGGAGAAGAGGCTGAATGGCCTCCTCCTGATCCTGTGTAACAGGCTGGAGAAGGGGCTGAATGGGGCCTCCTCCTCTTCCCGTGTAACAGGCTGGAGAAAGGGCTGAATGGGGCCTCCTCCTGTTCCTGTGTATCAGGCTGGATAAGGGAATGAATGGGGCCTCCTCCTGTTCCTGTGCAACAGGCTGGAGAAGGGGCTCAATGGAGCCTCCTCCTGTTCCTGTGTAACAGGCTGGAGAAGGGGCTGAATGGGGCCTCCTCCTGTTCCTGTGTAACAGGCTGGAGAAGGGGCTGAATGGCCTCCTCCTGTTCCTGTGTAACAGGCTGGAGAAGGGGCTGAATGGGGCCTCCTCCTGTACCTGTGTAACAGGCTGGAGAAGGGTCTGAATGGGGCCTCCTCCTGTTACTGTGTAACAGGCTGGAGAAGGTGCTGAATGGCCTCCTCCTGTTCCTGTGTAACAGGCTGGAGAAGGGGCTGAATGGGGCCTCCTCCTGTTCCTGTGTAACAGGCTGGAGAAGGGGCTGAATGGGGCCTCCTCCTGTTCCTGTGTAACAGGCTGGAGAAGGGGCTGAATGGCCTCCTCCTGTTCCTGTGTAACAGGCTGGAGAAGGGGCTGAATGGGGCCTCCTCCTGTACCTGTGTAACAGGCTGGAGAAGGGTCTGAATGGGGCCTCCTCCTGTTACTGTGTAACAGGCTGGAGAAGGTGCTGAATGGCCTCCTCCTGTTCCTGTGTAACAGGCTGGAGAAGGGGCTGAATGGGGCCTCCTCCTGTTCCTGTGTAACAGGCTGGAGAAGGGGCTGAATGGGGCCTCCTCCTGTTCCTGTGTAACAGGCTGGAGAAGGGGCTGAATGGGGCCTCCTCCTGTTCCTGTGTAACAGGCTGGAGAAGGGGCTGAATGGGGCCTCCTCCTTTTCCTGTGGAACAGGCTGGAGAAGGGGCTGAATGCGGCCTCCTCCTGTTCCTGTGTAACAGGCTGGAGAAGAGGCTGAATGGGGCCTCCTCCTGTTCCTGTGTAACAGGCTGGAGAAGGGGCTGAATGGATCCTTCTCCTGTTCCTGTGTAACAGACTGGAGAAGGGGCTGAATGGGGCCTCCTCCTGTTCCCTGTGTAACAGGCTGGAGATGGGGCTGAATGGGGCGTCCTCCTGTTCCTGTGTAACAGGCTGGAGAAGGGGCTGAATGGCCTCCTCCTGTTCCTGTGTAACAGGCTGGAGAAGGGGCTGAATGGGGCCTCCTCCTGTTCCTGTGTAACAGGCTGGAGAAGGGGCTGAATGGGGCCTCCTCCTGTTCCTGTGTAACAGGCTGGGGAAGGGGCTGAATGGGACCTCCTCCTGTTCCTGTGTAACAGGCTGGAGAAGGGGCTGAATGGCCTCCTCCTGTTCCTGTGTAACAGGCTGGAGAAGGGGCTGAATGGGACCTCCTCCTGTTCCTGTGTAACAAGCTGGAGAAGAGGCTGAATGGCCTCCTCCTATTCCTGTGTAACAGGCTGGAGAAGGGGCTGAATGGGGCCTCCTCCTGTTCCTGTGTAACAGGCTGGAGAAGGGGCTGAATGGGGCCTCCTCCTGTTCCTGTGTATCAGGCTGGAGAAGGGACTGAATGGGGCCCCCTCCTGTTCCTGTGTAACAGGCTGGAGAAGGGGCTGAATGGCCTCCTCCTGTTCCTGTGTAACTGGCAGGAGAAGGGGCTGAATGGGGCCTCCTACTGTTCCTGTGTAACAGGCTGGAGAAGGGGCTGAATGGCCTCCTCCTGTTCCTGTGTAACAGGCTGGAGAAGGGGCTGAATGGGGCCTCCTCCTGTTCCTGTGTAACCAGCTGGAGAAGGGGCTGAATGGGGCCTCCTACTCTTCCCTGTGTAACAGGCTGGAGAAGGGGCTGAATGGCCTCCTCCTGTTCCTGTGTAACAGGCTGGAGAAGGGGCTGAATGGCCTCCTCGTGTTCCTGTGTAACAGGCTGGAGAAGGGGCTGAATGTGGCCTCCTCCTGTTCCTGTGTAACAGTGTGGAGAAGGGGCTAAATGGGGCCTCCTCCTGTTCCTGTGTAACAGGCTGGAGAAGGGGCTGAATGGCGTCCTCCTGTTCCTGTGTAACAGGCTGGAGAAGGGGCTGAATGGGACCTCCTCCTGTTCCTGTGTAACAAGCTGGAGAAGAGGCTGAATGGCCTCCTCCTGTTCCTGTGTAACAGGCTGGAGAAGGGGCTGAATGGGGCCTCCTCCTCTTCCCGTGTAACAGGCTGGAGAAGGGGCTGAATGGGGCCTCCTCCTGTTCCTGTGTATCAGGCTGGATAAGGGACTGAATGGGGCCTCCTCCTGTTCCTGTGCAACAGGCTGGAGAAGGGGCTGAATGGGGCCTCCTCCTGTTCCTGTGTAACAGGCTGGAGAAGGGGCTGAATGGGGCCTCCTCCTGTTCCTGTGTAACAGGCTGGAGAAGGGGCTGAATGGCCTCCTCCTGTTCCTGTGTAACAGGCTGGAGAAGGGGCTGAATGGGGCCTCCTCCTGTTCCTGTGTAACAGGCTGGAGAAGGGGCTGAATGGGGCCTCCTCCTGTTACTGTGTAACAGGCTGGAGAAGGTGCTGAATGGCCTCCTCCTGTTCCTGTGTAACAGGCTGGAGAAGGGGCTGAATGGGGCCTCCTCCTGTTCCTGTGTAACAGGCTGGAGAAGGTGCTGAATGGCCTCCACCTGTTCCTGTGTAACAGGCTGGAGAAGGGGCTGAATGGGGCCTCCTCCTGTTCCTGTGTAACAGGCTGGAGAAGGGGCTGAATGGGGCCTCCTCCTGTTCCTGTGTAACAGGCTGGAGAAGGGGCTGAATGGGGCCTCCTCCTGTTCCTGTGTAACAGGCTGGAGAAGGGGCTGAATGCGGCCTCCTCCTGTTCCTGTGTAACAGGCTGGAGAAGGCGCTGAATGGGGCCTCCACCTGTTCCTGTGTAACAGGCTGGAGAAGGGGCTGAATGGGGCCTCCTCCTGTTCCTGTGTAACAGGCCGGAGAAGGGGCTGAATGTCCTCCTCCTCTTCCTGTGTAACAGTCTGGAGAAGGGGCTGAATGGGGCCTCCTCCTGTTCCTGTGTAACAGACTGGAGAAGGGGCTGAATGGGGCCTCCTCCTGTTCCCTGTGTAACAGGCTGGAGATGGGGCTGAATGGGGCGTCCACCTGTTCCTGTGTAACAGGCTGGAGAAGGGGCTGAATGACCTCCTCCTGTTCCTGTGTAACAAGCTGGAGAAGAGGCTGAATGGCCTCCTCCTGTTCCTGTGTAACAGGCTGGAGAAGGGGCTGAATGGGGCCTCCTCCTGTTCCTGTGTAACAGGCTGGGGAAGGGGCTGAATGGGACCTCCTCCTGTTCCTGTGTAACAGGCTGGAGAAGGGGCTGAATGGCCTCCACCTGTTCCTGTGTAACAGGCTGGAGAAGGGGCTGAATGGGACCTCCTCCTGTTCCTGTGTAACAAGCTGGAGAAGAGGCTGAATGGCCTCCTCCTGTTCCTGTGTAACAGGCTGGAGAAGGGGCTGAATGGGGCCTCCTCCTCTTCCCGTGTAACAGGCTGGAGAAGGGGCTGAATGGGGCCTCCTCCTGTTCCTGTGTATCAGGCTGGATAAGGGAATGAATGGGGCCTCCTCCTGTTCCTGTGCAACAGGCTGGAGAAGGGGCTCAATGGGGCCTCCTCCTGTTCCTGTGTAACAGGCTGGAGAAGGGGCTGAATGGGGCCTCCTCCTGTTCCTGTGTAACAGGCTGGAGAAGGGGCTGAATGGCCTCCTCCTGTTCCTGTGTAACAGGCTGGAGAAGGGGCTGAATGGGGCCTCCTCCTGTTCCTGTGTAACAGGCTGGAGAAGGGGCTGAATGGGGCCTCCTCCTGTTACTGTGTAACAGGCTGGAGAAGGTGCTGAATGGCCTCCTCCTGTTCCTGTGTAACAGGCTGGAGAAGGGGCTGAATGGGGCCTCCTCCTGTTCCTGTGTAACAGGCTGGAGAAGGGGCTGAATGGGGCCTCCTCCTGTTCCTGTGTAACAGGCTGGAGAAGGGGCTGAATGGGGCCTCCTCCTGTTCCTGTGTAACAGGCTGGAGAAGGGGCTGAATGGGGCCTCCTCCTTTTCCTGTGGAACAGGCTGGAGAAGGGGCTGAATGCGGCCTCCTCCTGTTCCTGTGTAACAGGCTGGAGAAGAGGCTGAATGGGGCCTCCTCCTGTTCCTGTGTAACAGGCTGGAGAAGGGGCTGAATGGATCCTTCTCCTGTTCCTGTGTAACAGACTGGAGAAGGGGCTGAATGGGGCCTCCTCCTGTTCCCTGTGTAACAGGCTGGAGATGGGGCTGAATGGGGCGTCCTCCTGTTCCTGTGTAACAGGCTGGAGAAGGGGCTGAATGGCCTCCTCCTGTTCCTGTGTAACAGGCTGGAGAAGGGGCTGAATGGGGCCTCCTCCTGTTCCTGTGTAACAGGCTGGAGAAGGGGCTGAATGGGGCCTCCTCCTGTTCCTGTGTAACAGGCTGGGGAAGGGGCTGAATGGGACCTCCTCCTGTTCCTGTGTAACAGGCTGGAGAAGGGGCTGAATGGCCTCCTCCTGTTCCTGTGTAACAGGCTGGAGAAGGGGCTGAATGGGACCTCCTCCTGTTCCTGTGTAACAAGCTGGAGAAGAGGCTGAATGGCCTCCTCCTGTTCCTGTGTAACAGGCTGGAGAAGGGGCTGAATGGGGCCTCCTCCTGTTCCTGTGTAACAGGCTGGAGAAGGGGCTGAATGGGGCCTCCTCCTGTTCCTGTGTATCAGGCTGGAGAAGGGACTGAATGGGGCCCCCTCCTGTTCCTGTGTAACAGGCTGGAGAAGGGGCTGAATGGCCTCCTCCTGTTCCTGTGTAACAGGCTGGAGAAGGGGCTGAATGGGGCCTCCTCCTGTTCCTGTGTAACCAGCTGGAGAAGGGGCTGAATGGGGCCTCCTACTCTTCCCTGTGTAACAGGCTGGAGAAGGGGCTGAATGGCCTCCTCCTGTTCCTGTGTAACAGGCTGGAGAAGGGGCTGAATGGCCTCCTCGTGTTCCTGTGTAACAGGCTGGAGAAGGGGCTGAATGTGGCCTCCTCCTGTTCCTGTGTAACAGTCTGGAGAAGGGGCTAAATGGGGCCTCCTCCTGTTCCTGTGTAACAGGCTGGAGAAGGGACTGAATGGGGCCTCCTCCTGTTCCTGTGTAACAGGCTGGAGAAGGGGCTGAATGGCCTCCTCCTGTTCCTGTGTAACAGGATGGAGAAGCTGCTGAATGGCCTCCTCCTGTTCCTGTGTATCAGGCTGGAGAAGGGGCTGAATGTGGCCTCCTCCTGTTCCTGTGTAACTGTCTGGAGAAGGGGCTAAATGGGGCCTCCTCCTGTTCCTGTGTAACAGGCTGGAGAAGGGGCTGAATGGGGCCTCCTCCTGTTCCTGTGGAACAGGCTGGAGAAGGGGCTGAATGGCCTCCTCCTTTTCCTGTGTAACAGGCTGGAGAGGGGGCTGAATGGGGCCTCCTCCTGTTCCTGTGTAACAGGCTGGAGATGGGGCTGAATGGGGCCTCCTCCTGTTCCTGTGTATCAGGCTGGAGAAGGGGCTGAATGGCCTCCTCCTGTTCCTGTGTATCAGGCTGGAGAAGGGGCTGAATGGGGCCGCCTCCTGTTGCTGTGTATCAGGCTGGAGAAGGGGCTGAATGGGGCCGCCTCCTGTTACCGTGAAACAGGCTGGAGTAGGGGCTGAATGGCCTCCACGTGTTCCTGTGTAACAAGCTGGAGAAGGGGCTGAATGGGGCCTCCACCTGTTCCTGTGTAACAGGCTGGCGATGGGGCTGAATGGGGCCTCCTCCTGTTCCTGTGTAACAGGCTGGAGAAGGGGCTGAATGGGGCCTACTCCTGTTCCTGTGTAACAGGCTGGAGAAGGGGCTGAATGGGGCCTCCTCCTGTTACTGTGAAACAGGCTGGAGAAGGGGCCGAATGGCCTCCTCGTGTTCCTGTGTAACAGGCTGGAGATGGGGCTGAATGGGGCCTCCACATGTTCCTGTGCAACAGGCTGGAGAAGGGGCTGCATGGGGCCTCCTCCAGTTCCTGTGTAACAGTCTGGAGAAGGGGCTGAATGGGGCCTCCTCCTGTTCCTGTGTAACAGGCTGGAGAAGGGGCTGAATGGGGCCTCCTCCTGTTCCCTGTATAACAGGCTGGGGAAGGGGCTGAATGGGGCCTACTCCTGTTCCTGTGTAACAGTCTGGAGAAGGGGCTGAATGGGACCTCCTCCTGTACCTGTGTAGCAGGTTGGAGAAGGGGCTGAATGGGGCCTCCTCCTGTTCCTGTGTAACATGCTGGAGAAGGGGCTGAATGGCCTCCTCCTGTTCCTGTGTAACACGCTGGAGAAGGGGCTGAATGGCCTCCTCCTGTTCCTGTGTAACAGGCTGGAGAAGGGGCTGAATGGGGCCTCCTCCTGTTCCTGTGTAACAGGCTGGGGAAGGGGCAGAATGGGACCTCCTCCTGTTCCTGTGTAACAGGCTGGAGAAGGGGCTGAATTACCTCCTCCTGTTCCTGTGTAACAGGCTGGAGAAGGGGCTGAATGGGACCTCCTCCTGTTCCTGTGTAACAAGCTGGAGAAGAGGCTGAATGGCCTCCTCCTGTTCCTGTGTAACAGGCTGGAGAAGGGGCTGAACGGGGCCTCCTCCTGTTCCCGTGTAACAGGCTGGAGAATGGGCTGAATGGGGCCTCCTCCTGTTCCTGTGTATCAGGCTGGATAAGGGACTGAATGGGGCCTCCTCCTGTTCCTGTGTAAGAGGCTGGAGAAGGGGCTGAATGGGGCCTCCTCCTGTTCCTGTGTAACAGGCTGGAGAAGGGGCTGAATGGGGCCTCCTCCTCTTCCTGTGTAACAGGCTGGAGAAGGGGCTGAATGGCCTCCTCCTGTTCCTGTGTAACAGGCTGGAGAAGGGGCTGAATGGGGCCTCCTCCTGTTCCTGGGTAACAGGCTGGAGAAGGGGCTGAATGGGGCCTCCTCCTGTTCCTGTGTAACAGGCTGGAGAAGGTGCTGAATGGCCTCCTCCTGTTCCTGTGTAACAGGCTGGAGAAGGGGCTGAATGGGGCCTCCTCCTGTTCCTGTGTAACAGGCTGGAGAAGGGGCTGAATGGGGCCTCCTCCTGTTCCTGTGTAACAGGCTGGAGAAGGGGCTGAATGGGGCCTCCTCCTGTTCCTGTGTAACAGGCTGGAGAAGGGGCTGAATGGGGCCTCCTCCTGTTCCTGTGTAACAGGCTGGAGAAGGGGCTGAATGCGGCCTCCTCCTGTTCCTGTGTAACAGGCTGGAGAAGGGGCTGAATGGGGCCTTCTCCTGTTCCTGTGTATCAGACTGGAGAAGGGGCTGAATGGGGCCTCCTCCTGTTCCCTGTGTAACAGGCTGGAGATGGGGCTGAATGGGGCGTCCTCGTGTTCCTGTGTAACAGGCTGGAGAAGGGGCTGAATGGCCTCCTCCTGTTCCTGTGTAACAGGCTGGAAAAGGGGCTGAATGGGGCCTCCGCCTGTTCCTGTGTAACAGGCTGGAGAAGGGGCTGAATGGGGCCTCCTCCTGTTCCTGTGTAACAGGCTGGGGAAGGGGCTGAATGGGACCTCCTCCTGTTCCTGTGTAACAGGCTGGAGAAGGGGCTGAATGGCCTCCTCCTGTTCCTGTGTAACAGGCTGGAGAAGGGGCTGAATGGGACCTCCTCCTGTTCCTGTGTATCAAGCTGGAGAAGAGGCTGAATGGCCTCCTCCTGTTCCTGTGTAACAGGCTGGAGAAGGGGCTGAATGGGGCCTCCTCCTGTTCCTGTGTATCAGGCTGGAGAAGGGACTGAATGGGGCATCCTCCTGTTCCTGTGTAACAGGCTGGAGAAGGGGCTGAATGGCCTCCTCCTGTTCCTGTGTAACTGGCTGGAGAAGGGGCTGAATGGGGCCTCCTCCTGTTCCTGTGTAACAGGCTGGAGAAGGGGCTGAATGGCCTCCTCCTGTTCCTGTGTAACTGGCTGGAGAAGGGGCTGAATGGGGCCTCCTCCTGTTCCTGTGTAACCAGCTGGAGAAGGGGCTGAATGGGGCCTCCTACTGTTCCCTGTGTTACAGGCTGGAGAAGGGGCTGAATGGCCTCCTCCTGTTCCTGTGTAACAGGCTGGAGAAGGGGCTGAATGGCCTCCTCGTGTTCCTGTGTAACAGGCTGGAGAAGGGGCTGAATGTGGCCTCCTCCTGTTCCTGTGTAACAGGCTGGAGAAGGGGCTGAATGGGGCCTCCTCCTGTTCCTGTGTAACAGGCTGGAGAAGGGGCTGAATGGGGCCTCCTCCTGTTCCTGTGTAACAGGCTGGAGAAGGGGCTGAATGGCCTCCTCCTGTTCCTGTGTAACAGGATGGAGAAGGTGCTGAATGGCCTCCTCCTGTTCCTGTGTATCAGGCTGGAG
This sequence comes from Mustelus asterias, assembly GCF_964213995.1. NCBI lineage: Eukaryota > Metazoa > Chordata > Chondrichthyes > Carcharhiniformes > Triakidae > Mustelus > Mustelus asterias. Next base: position 110,960 of record NW_027590839.1, read on the forward strand.
AAGGGGCTGAATGGGGCCTCCTCCTGTTCCTGTGTAACAGGCTGGAGAAGGGGCTGAATGGCCTCCTCCTTTTCCTGTGTAACAGGCTGGAGAAGGGGCTGAATGGGGCCTCCTCCTGTTCCTGTGTAACAGGCTGGAGATGGGGCTGAATGGGGCCTCCTCCTGTTCCTGTGTAACAGGCTGGAGAAGGGGCTGAATGGCCTCCTCCTGTTCCTGTGTAACAGGCTGGAGAAAGGGCTGAATGGGGCCTCCTCCTGTTCCTGTGTAACAGGCTGGAGAAGGGGCTGATTGGCCTCCTCCTGTTACTGTGTAACAGGCTGGAGACGAGGCTGAATGGCCTCCTCCTGTTCCTGTGTATCAGGCTGGAGAAGGGGCTGAATGGCCTCCTCCTGTTCCTGTGTATCAGGCTGGAGAATGGGCTGAAAGGGGCCTCCTCCTGTTCGTGTGTAACAGGCTGGAGAAGGGGCTGAATGGGGCCGCCTCCTGTTACTGTGAAACAGGCTGGAGTAGGGGCTGAATGGCCTCCACGTGTTCCTGTGTAACAGGCTGGAGAAGGGGCTGAATGGCGCCTCCTCCTGTTCCTGTGTAACAGGCTGGAGAAGGGGCTGAATGGGGCCTCCTCCTGTTCCTGGGTAACAGACTGGAGAAGGGGCTGAATGGGGCCTCCTCCTGTTCCTGTGTAACAGGCTGGAGAAGGGGCTGAATGGCCTCCTCCTTTTCCTGTGTAACAGGCTGGAGAAGGGGCTGAATGGGGCCTCCTCCTGTTCCTGTGTAACAGGCTGGAGAAGGGGCTGAATGGGACCTCCTCCTGTTCCTGTGTAACAAGCTGGAGAAGAGGCTGAATGGCCTCCTCCTGTTCCTGTGTAACAGGCTGGGGAAGGGGCTGAACGGGGCCTCCTCCTGTTCCCGTGTAACTGGCTGGAGAATGGGCTGAATGGGGCCTCCTCCTGTTCCTGTGTATCAGGCTGGATAAGGGACTGAATGGGGCCTCCTCCTGTTCCTGTGTAAGAGGCTGGAGAAGGGGCTGAATGGGGCCTCCTCCTGTTCCTGTGTAACAGGCTGGAGAAGGGGCTGAATGGGGCCTCCTCCTCTTCCTGTGTAACAGGCTGGAGAAGGGGCTGAATGGCCTCCTCCTGTTCCTGTGTAACAGGCTGGAGAAGGGGCTGAATGGGGCCTCCTCCTGTTCCTGGGTAACAGGCTGGAGAAGGGGCTGAATGGGGCCTCCTCCTGTTCCTGTGTAACAGGCTGGAGAAGGTGCTGAATGGCCTCCTCCTGTTCCTGTGTAACAGGCTGGAGAAGGGGCTGAATGGGGCCTCCTCCTGTTCCTGTGTAACAGGCTGGAGAAGGGGCTGAATGGGGCCTCCTCCTGTTCCTGTGTAACAGGCTGGAGAAGGGGCTGAATGCGGCCTCCTCCTGTTCCTGTGTAACAGGCTGGAGAAGGGGCTGAATGGGGCCTTCTCCTGTTCCTGTGTATCAGACTGGAGAAGGGGCTGAATGGGGCCTCCTCCTGTTCCCTGTGTAACAGGCTGGAGATGGGGCTGAATGGGGCGTCCTCGTGTTCCTGTGTAACAGGCTGGAGAAGGGGCTGAATGGCCTCCACCTGTTCCTGTGTAACAGGCTGGAAAAGGGGCTGAATGGGGCCTCCGCCTGTTCCTGTGTAACAGGCTGGAGAAGGGGCTGAATGGGGCCTCCTCCTGTTCCTGTGTAACAGGCTGGGGAAGGGGCTGAATGGGACCTCCTCCTGTTCCTGTGTAACAGGCTGGAGAAGGGGCTGAATGGCCTCCTCCTGTTCCTGTGTAACAGGCTGGAGAAGGGGCTGAATGGGACCTCCTCCTGTTCCTGTGTATCAAGCTGGAGAAGAGGCTGAATGGCCTCCTCCTGTTCCTGTGTAACAGGCTGGAGAAGGGGCTGAATGGGGCCTCCTCCTGTTCCTGTGTACAGGCTGGAGAAGGGACTGAATGGGGCATCCTCCTGTTCCTGTGTAACAGGCTGGAGAAGGGGCTGAATGGCCTCCTCCTGTTCCTGTGTAACTGGCTGGAGAAGGGGCTGAATGGGGCCTCCTCCTGTTCCTGTGTAACAGGCTGGAGAAGGGGCTGAATGGCCTCCTCCTGTTCCTGTGTAACTGGCTGGAGAAGGGGCTGAATGGGGCCTCCTCCTGTTCCTGTGTAACCAGCTGGAGAAGGGGCTGAATGGGGCCTCCTACTGTTCCCTGTGTTACAGGCTGGAGAAGGGGCTGAATGGCCTCCTCCTGTTCCTGTGTAACAGGCTGGAGAAGGGGCTGAATGGCCTCCTCGTGTTCCTGTGTAACAGGCTGGAGAAGGGGCTGAATGTGGCCTCCTCCTGTTCCTGTGTAACAGGCTGGAGAAGGGGCTGAATGGGGCCTCCTCCTGTTCCTGTGTAACAGGCTGGAGAAGGGGCTGAATGGGGCCTCCTCCTGTTCCTGTGTAACAGGCTGGAGAAGGGGCTGAATGGCCTCCTCCTGTTCCTGTGTAACAGGATGGAGAAGGTGCTGAATGGCCTCCTCCTGTTCCTGTGTATCAGGCTGGAGAAGGGGCTGAATGGGGCCTCCTCCTGTTCCTGTGTAACAGGCTGGAGAAGGGGCTGAATGGCCTCCTCCTTTTCCTGTGTAACAGGCTGGAGAAGGGGCTGAATGGGGCCTCCTCCTGTTCCTGTGTAACAGGCTGGAGATGGGGCTGAATGGGGCCTCCTCCTGTTCCTGTGTAACAGGCTGGAGAAGGGGCTGAATGGCCTCCTCCTGTTCCTGTGTAACAGGCTGGAGAAAGGGCTGAATGGGGCCTCCTCCTGTTCCTGTGTAACAGGCTGGAGAAGGGGCTGATTGGCCTCCTCCTGTTACTGTGTAACAGGCTGGAGACGAGGCTGAATGGCCTCCTCCTGTTCCTGTGTATCAGGCTGGAGAAGGGGCTGAATGGCCTCCTCCTGTTCCTGTGTATCAGGCTGGAGAATGGGCTGAATGGGGCCTCCTCCTGTTCGTGTGTAACAGGCTGGAGAAGGGGCTGAATGGGGCCGCCTCCTGTTACTGTGAAACAGGCTGGAGTAGGGGCTGAATGGCCTCCACGTGTTCCTGTGTAACAGGCTGGAGAAGGGGCTGAATGGCGCCTCCTCCTGTTCCTGTGTAACAGGCTGGAGAAGGGGCTGAATGGGGCCTCCTCCTGTTCCTGGGTAACAGACTGGAGAAGGGGCTGAATGGGGCCTCCTCCTGTTCCTGTGTAACAGGCTGGAGAAGGGGCTGAATGGCCTCCTCCTTTTCCTGTGTAACAGGCTGGAGAAGGGGCTGAATGGGGCCTCCTCCTGTTCCTGTGTAACAGGCTGGAGAAGGGGCTGAATGGGGACTCCTCCTGTTCCTGTGTAACAGGCTGGAGAAGGGGCTGAATGGGGCCTCCTCCTGTTCCTGTGTAACAGGCTGGAGAAGGGGCTGAATGGGGCCTCCTCCTTTTCCTGCGTAAGAGGCTGGAGAAGGGGCTGAATGCGGCCTCCTCCTGTTCCTGTGTAACAGGCTGGAGATGGGGCTGAATGGGGCCTCCTCCTGTTCCTGTGTAACAGGCTGGAGAAGGGGCTGAATGGGGCCTTCTCCTGTTCCTGTGTATCAGACTGGAGAAGGGGCTGAATGGGGCCTCCTCCTGTTCCTGTGTAACAGGCTGGAGAAGGGGCTGAATGGGGCCTCCTCCTGTTCCTGTGTAACAGGCTGGGGAAGGGGCTGAATGGGACCTCCTCCTGTTCCTGTGTAACAGGCTGGAGAAGGGGCTGAATGGCCTCCTCCTGTTCCTGTGTAACAGGCTGGAGAAGGGGCTGAATGGGACCTCCTCCTGTTCCTGTGTAACATGCTGGAGAAGAGGCTGAATGGCCTCCTCCTGTTCCTGTGTAACAGGCTGGAGAAGGGGCTGAATGGGGCCTCCTCCTGTTCCCGTGTAACAGGCTGGAGAAGGGGCTGAATGGGGCCTCCTCCTGTTCCTGTGTATCAGGCTGGAGAAGGGACTGAATGGGGCATCCTCCTGTTCCTGTGTAACAGGCTGGAGAAGGGGCTGAATGGCCTCCTCCTGTTCCTTTTGAACTGGCTGGCGAAGGGGCTGAATGGGGCCTCCTCCTGTTCCTGTGTATCAGGCTGGAGAAGGGGCTGAATGGCCTCCTCCTGTTCCTGTGTAACTGGCTGGAGAAGGGGCTGAATGGGGCCTCCTCCTGTTCCTGTGTAACCAGCTGGAGAAGGGGCTGAATGGGGCCTCCTACTGTTCCCTGTGTTCCAGGCTGGAGAAGGGGCTGAATGGCCTCCTCCTGTTACTGTGTAACAGGCTGGAGAAGGGGCTGAATGGTCTCCTCGTGTTCCTGTGTAACAGGCTGGAGAAGGGGCTGAATGTGGCCTCCTCCTGTTCCTGTGAAACAGGCTGGAGAAGGGGCTGAATGGCCTCCTCCTGTTCCTGTGTAACAGGCTGGAGAAGGGGCTGAATGGGGCCTCCTCCTGTTCCTGTGTAACAGGCTGGAGAAGGGGCTGAATGGGGCCTCCTCCTGTTCCTGTGTAACAGGCTGGAGAAGGGGCTGAATGGGGCCTCCTCCTGTTCCTGTGTAACAGGCTGGAGAAGGGGCTGAATGGGGCCTCCTCCTTTTCCTGTGGAACAGGCTGGAGAAGGGGCTGAATGCGGCCTCCTCCTGTTCCTGTGTAACAGGCTGGAGAAGAGGCTGAATGGGGCCTCCTCCTGTTCCTGTGTAACAGGCTGGAGAAGGGGCTGAATGGATCCTTCTCCTGTTCCTGTGTAACAGACTGGAGAAGGGGCTGAATGGGGCCTCCTCCTGTTCCCTGTGTAACAGGCTGGAGATGGGGCTGAATGGGGCGTCCTCCTGTTCCTGTGTAACAGGCTGGAGAAGGGGCTGAATGGCCTCCTCCTGTTCCTGTGTAACAGGCTGGAGAAGGGGCTGAATGGGGCCTCCTCCTGTTCCTGTGTAACAGGCTGGAGAAGGGGCTGAATGGGGCCTCCTCCTGTTCCTGTGTAACAGGCTGGGGAAGGGGCTGAATGGGACCTCCTCCTGTTCCTGTGTAACAGGCTGGAGAAGGGGCTGAATGGCCTCCTCCTGTTCCTGTGTAACAGGCTGGAGAAGGGGCTGAATGGGACCTCCTCCTGTTCCTGTGTAACAAGCTGGAGAAGAGGCTGAATGGCCTCCTCCTGTTCCTGTGTAACAGGCTGGAGAAGGGGCTGAATGGGGCCTCCTCCTGTTCCTGTGTAACAGGCTGGAGAAGGGGCTGAATGGGGCCTCCTCCTGTTCCTGTGTATCAGGCTGGAGAAGGGACTGAATGGGGCCCCCTCCTGTTCCTGTGTAACAGGCTGGAGAAGGGGCTGAATGGCCTCCTCCTGTTCCTGTGTAACTAGCAGGAGAAGGGGCTGAATGGGGCCTCCTCCTGTTCCTGTGTAACAGGCTGGAGAAGGGGCTGAATGGCCTCCTCCTGTTCCTGTGTAACAGGCTGGAGAAGGGGCTGAATGGGGCCTCCTCCTGTTCCTGTGTAACCAGCTGGAGAAGGGGCTGAATGGGGCCTCCTACTCTTCCCTGTGTAACAGGCTGGAGAAGGGGCTGAATGGCCTCCTCCTGTTCCTGTGTAACAGGCTGGAGAAGGGGCTGAATGGCCTCCTCGTGTTCCTGTGTAACAGGCTGGAGAAGGGGCTGAATGTGGCCTCCTCCTGTTCCTGTGTAACAGTCTGGAGAAGGGGCTAAATGGGGCCTCCTCCTGTTCCTGTGTAACAGGCTGGAGAAGGGACTGAATGGGGCCTCCTCCTGTTCCTGTGTAACAGGCTGGAGAAGGGGCTGAATGGCCTCCTCCTGTTCCTGTGTAACAGGATGGAGAAGCTGCTGAATGGCCTCCTCCTGTTCCTGTGTATCAGGCTGGAGAAGGGGCTGAATGTGGCCTCCTCCTGTTCCTGTGTAACTGTCTGGAGAAGGGGCTAAATGGGGCCTCCTCCTGTTCCTGTGTAACAGGCTGGAGAAGGGGCTGAATGGGGCCTCCTCCTGTTCCTGTGGAACAGGCTGGAGAAGGGGCTGAATGGCCTCCTCCTTTTCCTGTGTAACAGGCTGGAGAGGGGGCTGAATGGGGCCTCCTCCTGTTCCTGTGTAACAGGCTGGAGATGGGGCTGAATGGGGCCTCCTCCTGTTCCTGTGTATCAGGCTGGAGAAGGGGCTGAATGGCCTCCTCCTGTTCCTGTGTATCAGGCTGGAGAAGGGGCTGAATGGGGCCGCCTCCTGTTGCTGTTTATCAGGCTGGAGAAGGGGCTGAATGGGGCCGCCTCCTGTTACCGTGAAACAGGCTGGAGTAGGGGCTGAATGGCCTCCACGTGTTCCTGTGTAACAAGCTGGAGAAGGGGCTGAATGGGGCCTCCACCTGTTCCTGTGTAACAGGCTGGCGATGGGGCTGAATGGGGCCTCCTCCTGTTCCTGTGTAACAGGCTGGAGAAGGGGCTGAATGGGGCCTACTCCTGTTCCTGTGTAACAGGCTGGAGAAGGGGCTGAATGGGGCCTCCTCCTGTTACTGTGAAACAGGCTGGAGAAGGGGCCGAATGGCCTCCTCGTGTTCCTGTGTAACAGGCTGGAGATGGGGCTGAATGGGGCCTCCACATGTTCCTGTGCAACAGGCTGGAGAAGGGGCTGCATGGGGCCTCCTCCAGTTCCTGTGTAACAGTCTGGAGAAGGGGCTGAATGGGGCCTCCTCCTGTTCCTGTGTAACAGGCTGGAGAAGGGGCTGAATGGGGCCTCCTCCTGTTCCCTGTATAACAGGCTGGGGAAGGGGCTGAATGGGGCCTACTCCTGTTCCTGTGTAACAGTCTGGAGAAGGGGCTGAATGGGACCTCCTCCTGTACCTGTGTAGCAGGTTGGAGAAGGGGCTGAATGGGGCCTCCTCCTGTTCCTGTGTAACATGCTGGAGAAGGGGCTGAATGGCCTCCTCCTGTTCCTGTGTAACACGCTGGAGAAGGGGCTGAATGGCCTCCTCCTGTTCCTGTGTAACAGGCTGGAGAAGGGGCTGAATGGGGCCTCCTCCTGTTCCTGTGTAACAGGCTGGGGAAGGGGCAGAATGGGACCTCCTCCTGTTCCTGTGTAACAGGCTGGAGAAGGGGCTGAATTACCTCCTCCTGTTCCTGTGTAACAGGCTGGAGAAGGGGCTGAATGGGACCTCCTCCTGTTCCTGTGTAACAAGCTGGAGAAGAGGCTGAATGGCCTCCTCCTGTTCCTGTGTAACAGGCTGGAGAAGGGGCTGAACGGGGCCTCCTCCTGTTCCCGTGTAACAGGCTGGAGAATGGGCTGAATGGGGCCTCCTCCTGTTCCTGTGTATCAGGCTGGATAAGGGACTGAATGGGGCCTCCTCCTGTTCCTGTGTAAGAGGCTGGAGAAGGGGCTGAATGGGGCCTCCTCCTGTTCCTGTGTAACAGGCTGGAGAAGGGGCTGAATGGGGCCTCCTCCTCTTCCTGTGTAACAGGCTGGAGAAGGGGCTGAATGGCCTCCTCCTGTTCCTGTGTAACAGGCTGGAGAAGGGGCTGAATGGGGCCTCCTCCTGTTCCTGGGTAACAGGCTGGAGAAGGGGCTGAATGGGGCCTCCTCCTGTTCCTGTGTAACAGGCTGGAGAAGGTGCTGAATGGCCTCCTCCTGTTCCTGTGTAACAGGCTGGAGAAGGGGCTGAATGGGGCCTCCTCCTGTTCCTGTGTAACAGGCTGGAGAAGGGGCTGAATGGGGCCTCCTCCTGTTCCTGTGTAACAGGCTGGAGAAGGGGCTGAATGGGGCCTCCTCCTGTTCCTGTGTAACAGGCTGGAGAAGGGGCTGAATGGGGCCTCCTCCTGTTCCTGTGTAACAGGCTGGAGAAGGGGCTGAATGCGGCCTCCTCCTGTTCCTGTGTAACAGGCTGGAGAAGGGGCTGAATGGGGCCTTCTCCTGTTCCTGTGTATCAGACTGGAGAAGGGGCTGAATGGGGCCTCCTCCTGTTCCCTGTGTAACAGGCTGGAGATGGGGCTGAATGGGGCGTCCTCGTGTTCCTGTGTAACAGGCTGGAGAAGGGGCTGAATGGCCTCCTCCTGTTCCTGTGTAACAGGCTGGAAAAGGGGCTGAATGGGGCCTCCGCCTGTTCCTGTGTAACAGGCTGGAGAAGGGGCTGAATGGGGCCTCCTCCTGTTCCTGTGTAACAGGCTGGGGAAGGGGCTGAATGGGACCTCCTCCTGTTCCTGTGTAACAGGCTGGAGAAGGGGCTGAATGGCCTCCTCCTGTTCCTGTGTAACAGGCTGGAGAAGGGGCTGAATGGGACCTCCTCCTGTTCCTGTGTATCAAGCTGGAGAAGAGGCTGAATGGCCTCCTCCTGTTCCTGTGTAACAGGCTGGAGAAGGGGCTGAATGGGGCCTCCTCCTGTTCCTGTGTATCAGGCTGGAGAAGGGACTGAATGGGGCATCCTCCTGTTCCTGTGTAACAGGCTGGAGAAGGGGCTGAATGGCCTCCTCCTGTTCCTGTGTAACTGGCTGGAGAAGGGGCTGAATGGGGCCTCCTCCTGTTCCTGTGTAACAGGCTGGAGAAGGGGCTGAATGGCCTCCTCCTGTTCCTGTGTAACTGGCTGGAGAAGGGGCTGAATGGGGCCTCCTCCTGTTCCTGTGTAACCAGCTGGAGAAGGGGCTGAATGGGGCCTCCTACTGTTCCCTGTGTTACAGGCTGGAGAAGGGGCTGAATGGCCTCCTCCTGTTCCTGTGTAACAGGCTGGAGAAGGGGCTGAATGGCCTCCTCGTGTTCCTGTGTAACAGGCTGGAGAAGGGGCTGAATGTGGCCTCCTCCTGTTCCTGTGTAACAGGCTGGAGAAGGGGCTGAATGGGGCCTCCTCCTGTTCCTGTGTAACAGGCTGGAGAAGGGGCTGAATGGGGCCTCCTCCTGTTCCTGTGTAACAGGCTGGAGAAGGGGCTGAATGGCCTCCTCCTGTTCCTGTGTAACAGGATGGAGAAGGTGCTGAATGGCCTCCTCCTGTTCCTGTGTATCAGGCTGGAGAAGGGGCTGAATGGGGCCTCCTCCTGTTCCTGTGTAACAGGCTGGAGAAGGGGCTGAATGGCCTCCTCCTTTTCCTGTGTAACAGGCTGGAGAAGGGGCTGAATGGGGCCTCCTCCTGTTCCTGTGTAACAGGCTGGAGATGGGGCTGAATGGGGCCTCCTCCTGTTCCTGTGTAACAGGCTGGAGAAGGGGCTGAATGGCCTCCTCCTGTTCCTGTGTAACAGGCTGGAGAAAGGGCTGAATGGGGCCTCCTCCTGTTCCTGTGTAACAGGCTGGAGAAGGGGCTGATTGGCCTCCTCCTGTTACTGTGTAACAGGCTGGAGACGAGGCTGAATGGCCTCCTCCTGTTCCTGTGTATCAGGCTGGAGAAGGGGCTGAATGGCCTCCTCCTGTTCCTGTGTATCAGGCTGGAGAATGGGCTGAAAGGGGCCTCCTCCTGTTCGTGTGTAACAGGCTGGAGAAGGGGCTGAATGGGGCCGCCTCCTGTTACTGTGAAACAGGCTGGAGTAGGGGCTGAATGGCCTCCACGTGTTCCTGTGTAACAGGCTGGAGAAGGGGCTGAATGGCGCCTCCTCCTGTTCCTGTGTAACAGGCTGGAGAAGGGGCTGAATGGGGCCTCCTCCTGTTCCTGGGTAACAGACTGGAGAAGGGGCTGAATGGGGCCTCCTCCTGTTCCTGTGTAACAGGCTGGAGAAGGGGCTGAATGGCCTCCTCCTTTTCCTGTGTAACAGGCTGGAGAAGGGGCTGAATGGGGCCTCCTCCTGTTCCTGTGTAACAGGCTGGAGAAGGGGCTGAATGGGACCTCCTCCTGTTCCTGTGTAACAAGCTGGAGAAGAGGCTGAATGGCCTCCTCCTGTTCCTGTGTAACAGGCTGGGGAAGGGGCTGAACGGGGCCTCCTCCTGTTCCCGTGTAACTGGCTGGAGAATGGGCTGAATGGGGCCTCCTCCTGTTCCTGTGTATCAGGCTGGATAAGGGACTGAATGGGGCCTCCTCCTGTTCCTGTGTAAGAGGCTGGAGAAGGGGCTGAATGGGGCCTCCTCCTGTTCCTGTGTAACAGGCTGGAGAAGGGGCTGAATGGGGCCTCCTCCTCTTCCTGTGTAACAGGCTGGAGAAGGGGCTGAATGGCCTCCTCCTGTTCCTGTGTAACAGGCTGGAGAAGGGGCTGAATGGGGCCTCCTCCTGTTCCTGGGTAACAGGCTGGAGAAGGGGCTGAATGGGGCCTCCTCCTGTTCCTGTGTAACAGGCTGGAGAAGGTGCTGAATGGCCTCCTCCTGTTCCTGTGTAACAGGCTGGAGAAGGGGCTGAATGGGGCCTCCTCCTGTTCCTGTGTAACAGGCTGGAGAAGGGGCTGAATGGGGCCTCCTCCTGTTCCTGTGTAACAGGCTGGAGAAGGGGCTGAATGCGGCCTCCTCCTGTTCCTGTGTAACAGGCTGGAGAAGGGGCTGAATGGGGCCTTCTCCTGTTCCTGTGTATCAGACTGGAGAAGGGGCTGAATGGGGCCTCCTCCTGTTCCCTGTGTAACAGGCTGGAGATGGGGCTGAATGGGGCGTCCTCGTGTTCCTGTGTAACAGGCTGGAGAAGGGGCTGAATGGCCTCCTCCTGTTCCTGTGTAACAGGCTGGAAAAGGGGCTGAATGGGGCCTCCGCCTGTTCCTGTGTAACAGGCTGGAGAAGGGGCTGAATGGGGCCTCCTCCTGTTCCTGTGTAACAGGCTGGGGAAGGGGCTGAATGGGACCTCCTCCTGTTCCTGTGTAACAGGCTGGAGAAGGGGCTGAATGGCCTCCTCCTGTTCCTGTGTAACAGGCTGGAGAAGGGGCTGAATGGGACCTCCTCCTGTTCCTGTGTATCAAGCTGGAGAAGAGGCTGAATGGCCTCCTCCTGTTCCTGTGTAACAGGCTGGAGAAGGGGCTGAATGGGGCCTCCTCCTGTTCCTGTGTACAGGCTGGAGAAGGGACTGAATGGGGCATCCTCCTGTTCCTGTGTAACAGGCTGGAGAAGGGGCTGAATGGCCTCCTCCTGTTCCTGTGTAACTGGCTGGAGAAGGGGCTGAATGGGGCCTCCTCCTGTTCCTGTGTAACAGGCTGGAGAAGGGGCTGAATGGCCTCCTCCTGTTCCTGTGTAACTGGCTGGAGAAGGGGCTGAATGGGGCCTCCTCCTGTTCCTGTGTAACCAGCTGGAGAAGGGGCTGAATGGGGCCTCCTACTGTTCCCTGTGTTACAGGCTGGAGAAGGGGCTGAATGGCCTCCTCCTGTTCCTGTGTAACAGGCTGGAGAAGGGGCTGAATGGCCTCCTCGTGTTCCTGTGTAACAGGCTGGAGAAGGGGCTGAATGTGGCCTCCTCCTGTTCCTGTGTAACAGGCTGGAGAAGGGGCTGAATGGGGCCTCCTCCTGTTCCTGTGTAACAGGCTGGAGAAGGGGCTGAATGGGGCCTCCTCCTGTTCCTGTGTAACAGGCTGGAGAAGGGGCTGAATGGCCTCCTCCTGTTCCTGTGTAACAGGATGGAGAAGGTGCTGAATGGCCTCCTCCTGTTCCTGTGTATCAGGCTGGAGAAGGGGCTGAATGGGGCCTCCTCCTGTTCCTGTGTAACAGGCTGGAGAAGGGGCTGAATGGCCTCCTCCTTTTCCTGTGTAACAGGCTGGAGAAGGGGCTGAATGGGGCCTCCTCCTGTTCCTGTGTAACAGGCTGGAGATGGGGCTGAATGGGGCCTCCTCCTGTTCCTGTGTAACAGGCTGGAGAAGGGGCTGAATGGCCTCCTCCTGTTCCTGTGTAACAGGCTGGAGAAAGGGCTGAATGGGGCCTCCTCCTGTTCCTGTGTAACAGGCTGGAGAAGGGGCTGATTGGCCTCCTCCTGTTACTGTGTAACAGGCTGGAGACGAGGCTGAATGGCCTCCTCCTGTTCCTGTGTATCAGGCTGGAGAAGGGGCTGAATGGCCTCCTCCTGTTCCTGTGTATCAGGCTGGAGAATGGGCTGAATGGGGCCTCCTCCTGTTCGTGTGTAACAGGCTGGAGAAGGGGCTGAATGGGGCCGCCTCCTGTTACTGTGAAACAGGCTGGAGTAGGGGCTGAATGGCCTCCACGTGTTCCTGTGTAACAGGCTGGAGAAGGGGCTGAATGGCGCCTCCTCCTGTTCCTGTGTAACAGGCTGGAGAAGGGGCTGAATGGGGCCTCCTCCTGTTCCTGGGTAACAGACTGGAGAAGGGGCTGAATGGGGCCTCCTCCTGTTCCTGTGTAACAGGCTGGAGAAGGGGCTGAATGGCCTCCTCCTTTTCCTGTGTAACAGGCTGGAGAAGGGGCTGAATGGGGCCTCCTCCTGTTCCTGTGTAACAGGCTGGAGAAGGGGCTGAATGGGGACTCCTCCTGTTCCTGTGTAACAGGCTGGAGAAGGGGCTGAATGGGGCCTCCTCCTGTTCCTGTGTAACAGGCTGGAGAAGGGGCTGAATGGGGCCTCCTCCTTTTCCTGCGTAAGAGGCTGGAGAAGGGGCTGAATGCGGCCTCCTCCTGTTCCTGTGTAACAGGCTGGAGATGGGGCTGAATGGGGCCTCCTCCTGTTCCTGTGTAACAGGCTGGAGAAGGGGCTGAATGGGGCCTTCTCCTGTTCCTGTGTATCAGACTGGAGAAGGGGCTGAATGGGGCCTCCTCCTGTTCCTGTGTTACAGGCTGGAGAAGGGGCTGAATGGGGCCTCCTCCTGTTCCTGTGTAACAGGCTGGGGAAGGGGCTGAATGGGACCTCCTCCTGTTCCTGTGTAACAGGCTGGAGAAGGGGCTGAATGGCCTCCTCCTGTTCCTGTGTAACAGGCTGGAGAAGGGGCTGAATGGGACCTCCTCCTGTTCCTGTGTAACATGCTGGAGAAGAGGCTGAATGGCCTCCTCCTGTTCCTGTGTAACAGGCTGGAGAAGGGGCTGAATGGGGCCTCCTCCTGTTCCCGTGTAACAGGCTGGAGAAGGGGCTGAATGGGGCCTCCTCCTGTTCCTGTGTATCAGGCTGGAGAAGGGACTGAATGGGGCATCCTCCTGTTCCTGTGTAACAGGCTGGAGAAGGGGCTGAATGGCCTCCTCCTGTTCCTGTGTAACTGGCTGGCGAAGGGGCTGAATGGGGCCTCCTCCTGTTCCTGTGTATCAGGCTGGAGAAGGGGCTGAATGGCCTCCTCCTGTTCCTGTGTAACTGGCTGGAGAAGGGGCTGAATGGGGCCTCCTCCTGTTCCTGTGTAACCAGCTGGAGAAGGGGCTGAATGGGGCCTCCTACTGTTCCCTGTGTTCCAGGCTGGAGAAGGGGCTGAATGGCCTACTCCTGTTCCTGTGTAACAGGCTGGAGAAGGGGCTGAATGGTCTCCTCGTGTTCCTGTGTAACAGGCTGGAGAAGGGGCTGAATGTGGCCTCCTCCTGTTCCTGTGAAACAGGCTGGAGAAGGGGCTGAATGGGGCCTCCTCCTGTTCCTGTGTAACAGGCTGGAGAAGGGGCTGAATGGGGCCTCCTCCTGTTCCTGTGTAACAGGCTGGAGAAGGGGCTGAATGGCCTCCTCCTGTTCCTGTGTAACAGGATGGAGAAGGTGCTGAATGGCCTCCTCCTGTTCCTGTGTATCAGGCTGGAGAAGGGGCTGAATGGGGCCTCCTCCTGTTCCTGTGTAACAGGCTGGAGAAGGGGCTGATTGGCCTCCTCCTGTTACTGTGTAACAGGCTGGAGAAGGGGCTGAATGGCGCCTCCTCCTGTTCCTGTGTAACAGGCTGGAGATGGGGCTGAATGGGGCCTCCACCTGTTCCTGTGTAACAGGCTGGAGATGGGGCTGAATGGGGCCTCCTCCTGTTCCTGTGTAACAGGCTGGAGAAGAGGCTGAATGGGGCCTCCTCCTGTTACTGTGAAACAGGCTGGAGAAGGGGCTGAATGGCCTCCTCGTGTTCCTGTGTAACAGGCTGGAGAAGGGGCTGAATGGCCTCCTCCTGTTCCTGTCTAACAGTCTGGAGAAGTGGCTGAATGGGGCCTCCTCCTGTTCCTGTGTAACAGGCTGGAGAAGGGGCTGAATGGGGCCTCCTCCTGTTCCCTCTTTAACAGGCTGGGGAAGGGGCTGAATGGGGCCTACTCCTGTTCCTGTGTAACAGTCTGGAGAAGGGGCTGAATGGGACCTCCTCCTGTACCTGTGTAGCAGGTTGGAGAAGGGGGTAAATGGGGCTTCCTCCTGTTCCTGTGTAACATGCTGGAGAAGGGGCTGAATGGCCTCCTCCTGTTCCTGTGTAACATGCTGGAGAAGGGGCTGAATGGCCTCCTCCTGTTCCTGTGTAACAGGCTGGAGAAGGGGCTGAATGGGGCCTCCTCCTGTTCCTGTGTAACAGGCTGGAGAAGAGGCTGAATGGCCTCCTCCTGTTCCTGTGTAACAGGCTGGAGAACGGGCTGAATGGGGCCTCCTCCTGTTCCTGTGTAACAGGCTGGAGAAGGGGCTGAATGTCCTCCTCCTGTTCCTGTGTAACAAGCTGGAGAAGAGGCTGAATGGCCTCCTCCTGTTCCTGTGTAACAGGCTGGAGAAGGGGCTGAATGGGGCCTCCTCCTGTTCCCGTGTAACATGCTGGAGAAGGGGCTGAATGGGGCCTCCTCCTCTTCCTGTGTATCAGGCTGGAGAAGGGACTGAATTGGGGCAACCTCCTGTTCCTGTGTAACAGGCTGGAGAAGGGGCTGAATGGCCTCCTCCTGTGTAACTGGCTGGAGAAGGGGCTGAATGGGGCCTCCTCCTGTTCCTGTGTAACAGGCTGGAGAAGGGGCCGAATGGCCTCCTCCTGTTCCTGTATAACTGGCTGGAGAAGGGGCTGAATGGGGCCTCCTCCTGTTCCTGTGTAACCAGCTGGAGAAGGGGCTGAATGGGGCCTCCTACGGTTCCCTGTGTTACCGGCTGGAGAAGGGGCTGAATGGCCTCCTCCTGTTCCAGTGTAACAGGCTGGAGAAGGGGCTGAATGGCCTCCTCGTGTTCCTGTGTAACAGGCTGGAGAAGGGGCTGAATGTGGCCTCCTCCTGTTCCTGTGCAACAGGCTGGAGAAGGGGCTGAATGGGGCCTCCTCCTGTTCCTGTGTAACAGGCTGGAGAAGAAGCTGAATGGGGCCTCCTCCTGTTCCTGTGTAACAGGCTGGAGAAGGCGCTGAATGGCCTCCTCCTGTTCCTGTGTAACAGGATGGAGAAGGTGCTGAATGGCCTCCTCCTGTTCCTGTGTATCAGGCTGGAGAAGGGGCTGAATGGGGCCTCCTCCTGTTCCTGTGTAACAGGCTGGAGAAGGGGCTGAATGGCCTCCTCCTTTTCCTGTGTAACAGGCTGGAGAAGGGGCTGAATGGGGCCTCCTCCTGTTCCTGTGTAACAGTCTGGAGAAGGGGCTGAATGGGGCCTCCTCCTGTTCCTGTGTAACAGGCTGGAGAAGGGGCTGATTGGCCTCCTCCTGTTACTGTGTAACAGGCTGGAGACGAGGCTGAATGGCCTCCTCCTGTTCCTGTGTATCAGGCTGGAGAAGGGGCTGAATGGCCTCCTCCTGTTCCTGTGTAACAGGCTGGAGAAGGGGCTGAATGGCCTCCTCCTGTTCCTGTGTAACAGGCTGGAGAAGGGGCTGAATGGCCTCCTCCTGTTCCTGTGTATCAGGCTGGAGAATGGACTGAATGGGGCCTCCTCCTGTTCCTGTCGAACAGGCTGGAGAAGGGGCTGAATGGGGCCTCCTCCTGTTCGTGTGTAACGGGCTGGAGAAGGGGCTGAATGGGGCCGCATCCTGTTACTGTGAAACAATATGGAGTAGGGGCTGAATGGCCTCCACGTGTTCCTGTGTAACAGGCTGGAGAAGGGGCTGAATGGCGCCTCCTCCTGTTCCTGTGGAACAGGCTGGAGATGGGGCTGAATGGGGCCTCCACCTGTTCCTGTGTAACAGGCTGGAGATGGGGCTGAATGGGGCCTCCTCCTGTTCCTGTGTGACAGGCTGGAGAAGGGGCTGAATGGGGCCTCCTCCTGTTACTGTGAAACAGACTGGAGAAGTGGCTGAATGGGGCCTCCTCCTGTTCCTTTGTAACAGGCTGGGGAAGGGGCTGAATGGGACCTCCTCCTGTTCCTGTGTAACAGGCTGGAGAAGGGGCTGAATGGCCTCCTCCTGTTCCTGTGTAACAGGCTGGAGAAGGGGCTGAATGGACCTCCTCCTGTTCCTGTGTAACAAGCTGGAGAAGAGGCTGAATGGCCTCCTCCTGTTCCTGTGTAACAGGCTGGAGGAGGGGCTGAATGGGGCCTCCTCCTGTTCCTGTGTAACAGGCTGGAGAAGGGGCTGAATGGCCTCCTCCTGTTCCTGTGTAACAGGCTGGAGAAGAGGCTGAATGGCCTCCTCCTGTTCCTGTGTAACAGGCTGGAGAAGGGGCAGAATGGGGCCTCCTCCTGTTCCTGTGTAACAGGCTGGAGAAGGGGCTGAATGTCCTCCTCCTGTTCCTGTGTAACATGCTGGAGAAGAGGCTGAATGGCCTCCTCCTGTTCCTGTGTAACAGGCTGGAGAAGGGGCTGAATGGGGCCTCCTCCTGTTCCCGTGTAACAGGCTGGAGAAGGGGCTGAATGGGGCCTCCTCCTGTTCCTGTGTATCAGGCTGGAGAAGGGACTGAATGGGGCAACCTCCTGTTTCTGTGTAACAGGCTGGAGAAGGGGCTGAATGTGGCCTCCTCCTGTTCCTGTGCAACAGGCTGGAGAAGGGGCTGAATGGGGCCTCCTCCTGTTCCTGTGTAACAGGCTGGAGAAGGGGCTGAATGGGGCCTCCTCCTGTTCCTGTGTAACAGGCTGGAGAAGGCGCTGAATGGCCTCCTCCTGTTCCTGTGTAACAGGATGGAGAAGGTGCTGAATGGCCTCCTCCTGTTCCTGTGTATCAGGCTGGAGAAGGGGCTGAATGGGGCCTCCTCCTGTTCCTGTGTAACAGGCTGGAGAAGGGGCTGAATGGCCTCCTCCTTTTCCTGTGTAACAGGCTGGAGAAGGGGCTGAATGGGGCCTCCTCCTGTTCCTGTGTAACAGTCTGGAGAAGGGGCTGAATGGGGCCTCCTCCTGTTCCTGTGTAACAGTCTGGAGAAGGGGCTGAATGGGGCCTCCTCCTGTTCCTGTGTAACAGGCTGGAGAAGGGGCTGATTGGCCTCCTCCTGTTACTGTGTAACAAGCTGGAGACGAGGCTGAATGGCCTCCTCCTGTTCCTGTGTATCAGGCTGGAGAAGGGGCTGAATGGCCTCCTCCTGTTCCTGTGTAACAGGCTGGAGAAGGGGCTGAATGGCCTCCTCCTGTTCCTATGTAACAGGCTGGAGAAGGGGCTGAATGGCCTCCTCCTGTTCCTGTGTATCAGGCTGGAGAATGGACTGAATGGGGCCTCCTCCTGTTCCTGTCGAACAGACTGGAGAAGGGGCTGAATGGGGCCTCCTCCTGTTCGTGTGTAACAGGCTGGAGAAGGGGCTGAATGGGGCCGCATCCTGTTACTGTGAAACAGTATGGAGTAGGGGCTGAATGGCCTCCACGTGTTCCTGTGTAACAGGCTGGAGAAGGGGCTGAATGGCGCCTCCTCCTGTTCCTGTGGAACAGGCTGGAGATGGGGCTGAATGGGGCCTCCACCTGTTCCTGTGTAACAGGCTGGAGATGGGGCTGAATGGGGCCTCCTCCTGTTCCTGTGTGACAGGCTGGAGAAGGGGCTGAATGGGGCCTCCTCCTGTTACTGTGAAACAGACTGGAGAAGGGGCTGAATGGGGCCTCCTCCTGTTCCTTTGTAACAGGCTGGGGAAGGGGCTGAATGGGACCTCCTCCTGTTCCTGTGTAACAGGCTGGAGAAGGGGCTGAATGGCCTCCTCCTGTTCCTGTGTAACAGGCTGGAGAAGGGGCTGAATGGACCTCCTCCTGTTCCTGTGTAACAAGCTGGAGAAGAGGCTGAATGGCCTCCTCCTGTTCCTGTGTAACAGGCTGGAGGAGGGGCTGAATGGGGCCTCCTCCTGTTCCTGTGTAACAGGCTGGAGAAGGGGCTGAATGGCCTCCTCCTGTTCCTGTGTAACAGGCTGGAGAAGAGGCTGAATGGCCTCCTCCTGTTCCTGTGTAACAGGCTGGAGAAGGGGCAGAATGGGGCCTCGTCCTGTTCCTGTGTAACAGGCTGGAGAAGGGGCTCAATGTCCTCCTCCTGTTCCTGTGTAACATGCTGGAGAAGAGGCTGAATGGCCTCCTCCTGTTCCTGTGTAACAGGCTGGAGAAGGGGCTGAATGGGGCCTCCTCCTGTTCCCGTGTAACAGGCTGGAGAAGGGGCTGAATGGGGCCTCCTCCTGTTCCTGTGTATCAGGCTGGAGAAGGGACTGAATGGGGCAACCTCCTGTTCCTGTGTAACAGGCTGGAGAAGGGGCTGAATGGCCTCCTCCTGTTCCTGTGTAACTGGCTGGAGAAGGGGCTGAATGGGGCCTCCTCCTGTTCCTGTGTAACAGGCTGGAGAAGGGGCCGAATGGCCTCCTCCTGTTCCTGTGTAACTGGCTGGAGAAGGGGCTGAATGGGGCCTCCTCCTGTTCCTGTGTAACAAGCTGGAGAAGGGGCTGAATGGGGCCTCCTACTGTTCCCTGTGTTACAGGCTGGAGAAGGGGCTGAATGGCCTCCTCCTGTTCCTCTGTAACAGGCTGGAGAAGGGGCTGAATGGCCTCCTCGTGTTCCTGTGTAACAGGCTGGAGAAGGAGCTGAATGTGGCCTCCTCCTGTTCCTGTGCAACAGGCTGGAGAAGGGGCTGAATGGGGCCTCCTCCTGTTCCTGTGTAACAGGCTGGAGAAGGGGCTGAATGGGGCCTCCTCCTGTTCCTGTGTAACAGGCTGGAGAAGGGGCTGAATGGCCTCCTCCTGTTCCTGTGTAACAGGATGGAGAAGGTGCTGAATGGCCTCCTCCTGTTCCTGTGTATCAGGCTGGAGAAGGGGCTGAATGGGGCCTCCTCCTGTTCCTGTGTAACAGGCTGGAGAAGGGGCTGAATGGGGCCTCCTCCTGTTCCTGTGTAACAGGCAGGAGAAGGGGCTGAATGGCCTCCTCCTTTTCCTGTGTAACAGGCTGGAGAAGGGGCTGAATGGGGCCTCCTCCTGTTCCTGTGTAACAGTCTGGAGAAGGGGCTGAATGTGGCCTCCTCCTGTTCCTGTGTAACAGGCTGGAGAAGGGGCTGATTGGCCTCCTCCTGTTACTGTGTAACAGGCTGGAGACGAGGCTGAATGGCCTCCTCCTGTTCCTGTGTATCAGGCTGGAGAAGGGGCTGAATGGCCTCCTCCTGTTCCTGTGTAACAGGCTGGAGAAGGGGCTGAATGGCCTCCTCCTGTTCCTGTGTAACAGGCTGGAGAAGGGGCTGAATGGCCTCCTCCTGTTCCTGTGTATCAGGCTGGAGAATGGGCTGAATGGGGCCTCCTCCTGTTCCTGTCGAACAGGCTGGAGAAGGGGCTGAATGGGGCCTCCTCCTGTTCGTGTGTAACAGGCTGGAGAAGGGGCTGAATGGGGCCGCATCCTGTTACTGTGAAACAGTATGGAGTAGGGGGTGAATGGCCTCCACGTGTTCCTGTGTCACAGGCTGGAGAAGGGGCTGAATGGGGCCTCCTCCTGTTCCTGTGTAACAGGCTGGAGAAGGGGCTGAATGGGGCCTCCTCCTGTTCCTGTGTAACAGGCTGGAGAAGGGGCTGAATGGCCTCCTCCTGTTCCTGTGTAACAGGCTGGAGAAGAGGCTGAATGGCCTCCTCCTGTTCCTGTGTAACAGGCTGGAGAAGGGGCAGAATGGGGCCTCCTCCTGTTCCTGTGTAACAGGCTGGAGAAGGGGCTGAATGTCCTCCTCCTGTTCCTGTGTAACATGCTGGAGAAGAGGCTGAATGGCCTCCTCCTGTTCCTGTGTAACAGGCTGGAGAAGGGGCTGAATGGGGCCTCCTCCTGTTCCCGTGTAACAGGCTGGAGAAGGGGCTGAATGGGGCCTCCTCCTGTTCCTGTGTATCAGGCTGGAGAAGGGACTGAATGGGGCAACCTCCTGTTCCTGTGTAACAGGCTGGAGAAGGGGCTGAATGTGGCCTCCTCCTGTTCCTGTGCAACAGGCTGGAGAAGGGGCTGAATGGGGCCTCCTCCTGTTCCTGTGTAACAGGCTGGAGAAGGGGCTGAATGGGGCCTCCTCCTGTTCCTGTGTAACAGGCTGGAGAAGGCGCTGAATGGCCTCCTCCTGTTCCTGTGTAACAGGATGGAGAAGGTGCTGAATGGCCTCCTCCTGTTCCTGTGTATCAGGCTGGAGAAGGGGCTGAATGGGGCCTCCTCCTGTTCCTGTGTAACAGGCTGGAGAAGGGGCTGAATGGCCTCCTCCTTTTCCTGTGTAACAGGCTGGAGAAGGGGCTGAATGGGGCCTCCTCCTGTTCCTGTGTAACAGTCTGGAGAAGGGGCTGAATGGGGCCTCCTCCTGTTCCTGTGTAACAGTCTGGAGAAGGGGCTGAATGGGGCCTCCTCCTGTTCCTGTGTAACAGGCTGGAGAAGGGGCTGATTGGCCTCCTCCTGTTACTGTGTAACAGGCTGGAGACGAGGCTGAATGGCCTCCTCCTGTTCCTGTGTATCAGGCTGGAGAAGGGGCTGAATGGCCTCCTCCTGTTCCTGTGTAACAGGCTGGAGAAGGGGCTGAATGGCCTCCTCCTGTTCCTGTGTAACAGGCTGGAGAAGGGGCTGAATGGCCTCCTCCTGTTCCTGTGTATCAGGCTGGAGAATGGACTGAATGGGGCCTCCTCCTGTTCCTGTCGAACAGGCTGGAGAAGGGGCTGAATGGGGCCTCCTCCTGTTCGTGTGTAACAGGCTGGAGAAGGGGCTGAATGGGGCCGCATCCTGTTACTGTGAAACAGTATGGAGTAGGGGCTGAATGGCCTCCACGTGTTCCTGTGTAACAGGCTGGAGAAGGGGCTGAATGGCGCCTCCTCCTGTTCCTGTGGAACAGGCTGGAGATGGGGCTGAATGGGGCCTCCACCTGTTCCTGTGTAACAGGCTGGAGATGGGGCTGAATGGGGCCTCCTCCTGTTCCTGTGTGACAGGCTGGAGAAGGGGCTGAATGGGGCCTCCTCCTGTTACTGTGAAACAGACTGGAGAAGTGGCTGAATGGGGCCTCCTCCTGTTCCTTTGTAACAGGCTGGGGAAGGGGCTGAATGGGACCTCCTCCTGTTCCTGTGTAACAGGCTGGAGAAGGGGCTGAATGGCCTCCTCCTGTTCCTGTGTAACAGGCTGGAGAAGGGGCTGAATGGACCTCCTCCTGTTCCTGTGTAACAAGCTGGAGAAGAGGCTGAATGGCCTCCTCCTGTTCCTGTGTAACAGGCTGGAGGAGGGGCTGAATGGGGCCTCCTCCTGTTCCTGTGTAACAGGCTGGAGAAGGGGCTGAATGGCCTCCTCCTGTTCCTGTGTAACAGGCTGGAGAAGAGGCTGAATGGCCTCCTCCTGTTCCTGTGTAACAGGCTGGAGAAGGGGCAGAATGGGGCCTCCTCCTGTTCCTGTGTAACAGGCTGGAGAAGGGGCTGAATGTCCTCCTCCTGTTCCTGTGTAACAGGCTGGAGAAGGGGCTGAATGGCCTCCTCCTGTTCCTGTGTAACAGGCTGGAGAAGGGGCTGAATGGGGCCTCCTCCTGTTCCCGTGTAACAGGCTGGAGAAGGGGCTGAATGGGGCCTCCTCCTGTTCCTGTGTATCAGGCTGGAGAAGGGACTGAATGGGGCAACCTCCTGTTCCTGTGTAACAGGCTGGAGAAGGGGCTGAATGTGGCCTCCTCCTGTTCCTGTGCAACAGGCTGGAGAAGGGGCTGAATGGGGCCTCCTCCTGTTCCTGTGTAACAGGCTGGAGAAGGGGCTGAATGGGGCCTCCTCCTGTTCCTGTGTAACAGGCTGGAGAAGGCGCTGAATGGCCTCCTCCTGTTCCTGTGTAACAGGATGGAGAAGGTGCTGAATGGCCTCCTCCTGTTCCTGTGTATCAGGCTGGAGAAGGGGCTGAATGGGGCCTCCTCCTGTTCCTGTGTAACAGGCTGGAGAAGGGGCTGAATGGCCTCCTCCTTTTCCTGTGTAACAGGCTGGAGAAGGGGCTGAATGGGGCCTCCTCCTGTTCCTGTGTAACAGTCTGGAGAAGGGGCTGAATGGGGCCTCCTCCTGTTCCTGTGTAACAGTCTGGAGAAGGGGCTGAATGGGGCCTCCTCCTGTTCCTGTGTAACAGGCTGGAGAAGGGGCTGATTGGCCTCCTCCTGTTACTGTGTAACAAGCTGGAGACGAGGCTGAATGGCCTCCTCCTGTTCCTGTGTATCAGGCTGGAGAAGGGGCTGAATGGCCTCCTCCTGTTCCTGTGTAACAGGCTGGAGAAGGGGCTGAATGGCCTCCTCCTGTTCCTGTGTAACAGGCTGGAGAAGGGGCTGAATGGCCTCCTCCTGTTCCTGTGTATCAGGCTGGAGAATGGACTGAATGGGGCCTCCTCCTGTTCCTGTCGAACAGACTGGAGAAGGGGCTGAATGGGGCCTCCTCCTGTTCGTGTGTAACAGGCTGGAGAAGGGGCTGAATGGGGCCGCATCCTGTTACTGTGAAACAGTATGGAGTAGGGGCTGAATGGCCTCCACGTGTTCCTGTGTAACAGGCTGGAGAAGGGGCTGAATGGCGCCTCCTCCTGTTCCTGTGGAACAGGCTGGAGATGGGGCTGAATGGGGCCTCCACCTGTTCCTGTGTAACAGGCTGGAGAAGGGGCAGAATGGGGCCTCGTCCTGTTCCTGTGTAACAGGCTGGAGAAGGGGCTCAATGTCCTCCTCCTGTTCCTGTGTAACATGCTGGAGAAGAGGCTGAATGGCCTCCTCCTGTTCCTGTGTAACAGGCTGGAGAAGGGGCTGAATGGGGCCTCCTCCTGTTCCCGTGTAACAGGCTGGAAAAGGGGCTGAATGGGGCCTCCTCCTGTTCCTGTGTATCAGGCTGGAGAAGGGACTGAATGGGGCAACCTCCTGTTCCTGTGTAACAGGCTGGAGAAGGGGCTGAATGGCCTCCTCCTGTTCCTGTGTAACTGGCTGGAGAAGGGGCTGAATGGGGCCTCCTCCTGTTCCTGTGTAACAGGCTGGAGAAGGGGCCGAATGGCCTCCTCCTGTTCCTGTGTAACTGGCTGGAGAAGGGGCTGAATGGGGCCTCCTCCTGTTCCTGTGTAACAAGCTGGAGAAGGGGCTGAATGGGGCCTCCTACTGTTCCCTGTGTTACAGGCTGGAGAAGGGGCTGAATGGCCTCCTCCTGTTCCTCTGTAACAGGCTGGAGAAGGGGCTGAATGGCCTCCTCGTGTTCCTGTGTAACAGGCTGGAGAAGGAGCTGAATGTGGCCTCCTCCTGTTCCTGTGCAACAGGCTGGAGAAGGGGCTGAATGGGGCCTCCTCCTGTTCCTGTGTAACAGGCTGGAGAAGGGGCTGAATGGGGCCTCCTCCTGTTCCTGTGTAACAGGCTGGAGAAGGGGCTGAATGGCCTCCTCCTGTTCCTGTGTAACAGGATGGAGAAGGTGCTGAATGGCCTCCTCCTGTTCCTGTGTATCAGGCTGGAGAAGGGGCTGAATGGGGCCTCCTCCTGTTCCTGTGTAACAGGCTGGAGAAGGGGCTGAATGGGGCCTCCTCCTGTTCCTGTGTAACAGGCTGGAGAAGGGGCTGAATGGCCTCCTCCTTTTCCTGTGTAACAGGCTGGAGAAGGGGCTGAATGGGGCCTCCTCCTGTTCCTGTGTAACAGTCTGGAGAAGGGGCTGAATGTGGCCTCCTCCTGTTCCTGTGTAACAGACTGGAGAAGGGGCTGATTGGCCTCCTCCTGTTACTGTGTAACAGGCTGGAGACGAGGCTGAATGGCCTCCTCCTGTTCCTGTGTATCAGGCTGGAGAAGGGGCTGAATGGCCTCCTCCTGTTCCTGTGTAACAGGCTGGAGAAGGGGCTGAATGGCCTCCTCCTGTTCCTGTGTAACAGGCTGGAGAAGGGGCTGAATGGCCTCCTCCTGTTCCTGTGTATCAGGCTGGAGAATGGGCTGAATGGGGCCTCCTCCTGTTCCTGTCGAACAGGCTGGAGAAGGGGCTGAATGGGGCCTCCTCCTGTTCGTGTGTAACAGGCTGGAGAAGGGGCTGAATGGGGCCGCATCCTGTTACTGTGAAACAGTATGGAGTAGGGGGTGAATGGCCTCCACGTGTTCCTGTGTCACAGGCTGGAGAAGGGGCTGAATGGGGCCTCCTCCTGTTCCTGTGTAACAGGCTGGAGAAGGGGCTGAATGGGGCCTCCTCCTGTTCCTGTGTAACAGGCTGGAGAAGGGGCTGAATGGCCTCCTCCTGTTCCTGTGTAACAGGCTGGAGAAGAGGCTGAATGGCCTCCTCCTGTTCCTGTGTAACAGGCTGGAGAAGGGGCAGAATGGGGCCTCCTCCTGTTACTGTGTAACAGGCTGGAGAAGGGGCTGAATGTCCTCCTCCTGTTCCTGTGTAACATGCTGGAGAAGAGGCTGAATGGCCTCCTCCTGTTCCTGTGTAACAGGCTGGAGAAGGGGCTGAATGGGGCCTCCTCCTGTTCCCGTGTAACAGGCTGGAGAAGGGGCTGAATGGGGCCTCCTCCTGTTCCTGTGTATCAGGCTGGAGAAGGGACTGAATGGGGCAACCTCCTGTTCCTGTGTAACAGGCTGGAGAAGGGGCTGAATGTGGCCTCCTCCTGTTCCTGTGCAACAGGCTGGAGAAGGGGCTGAATGGGGCCTCCTCCTGTTCCTGTGTAACAGGCTGGAGAAGGCGCTGAATGGGGCCTCCTCCTGTTCCTGTGTAACAGGCTGGAGAAGGCGCTGAATGGCCTCCTCCTGTTCCTGTGTATCAGGCTGGAGAAGGGGCTGAATGGGGCCTCCTCCTGTTCCTGTGTAACAGGATGGAGAAGGTGCTGAATGGCCTCCTCCTGTTCCTGTGTATCAGGCTGGAGAAGGGGCTGAATGGGGCCTCCTCCTGTTCCTGTGTAACAGGCTGGAGAAGGGGCTGAATGGCCTCCTCCTTTTCCTGTGTAACAGGCTGGAGAAGGGGCAGAATGGGGCCTCCTCCTGTTCCTGTGTAACAGTCTGGAGAAGGGGCTGAATGGGGCCTCCTCCTGTTCCTGTGTAACAGTCTGGAGAAGGGGCTGAATGGGGCCTCCTCCTGTTCCTGTGTAACAGGCTGGAGAAGGGGCTGATTGGCATCCTCCTGTTACTGTGTAACAGGCTGGAGACGAGGCTGAATGGCCTCCTCCTGTTCCTGTGTATCAGGCTGGAGAAGGGGCTGAATGGCCTCCTCCTGTTCCTGTGTAACAGGCTGGAGAAGGGGCTGAATGGCCTCCTCCTGTTCCTGTGTAACAGGCTGGAGAAGGGGCTGAATGGCCTCCTCCTGTTCCTGTGTATCAGGCTGGAGAATGGACTGAATGGGGCCTCCTCCTGTTCCTGTCGAACAGACTGGAGAAGGGGCTGAATGGGGCCTCCTCCTGTTCGTGTGTAACAGGCTGGAGAAGGGGCTGAATGGGGCCGCATCCTGTTACTGTGAAACAGTATGGAGTAGGGGCTGAATGGCCTCCACGTGTTCCTGTGTAACAGGCTGGAGAAGGGGCTGAATGGCGCCTCCTCCTGTTCCTGTGGAACAGGCTGGAGATGGGGCTGAATGGGGCCTCCACCTGTTCCTGTGTAACAGGCTGGAGATGGGGCTGAATGGGGCCTTCTCCTGTTCCTGTGTGACAGGCTGGAGAAGGGGCTGAATGGGGCCTCCTCCTGTTACTGTGAAACAGACTGGAGAAGGGGCTGAATGGGGCCTCCTCCTGTTCCTTTGTAACAGGCTGGGGAAGGGGCTGAATGGGACCTCCTCCTGTTCCTGTGTAACAGGCTGGAGAAGGCGCTGAATGGCCTCCTCCTGTTCCTGTGTATCAGGCTGGAGAAGGGGCTGAATGGGGCCTCCTCCTGTTCCTGTGTAACAGGATGGAGAAGGTGCTGAATGGCCTCCTCCTGTTCCTGTGTATCAGGCTGGAGAAGGGGCTGAATGGGGCCTCCTCCTGTTCCTGTGTAACAGGCTGGAGAAGGGGCTGAATGGCCTCCTCCTTTTCCTGTGTAACAGGCTGGAGAAGGGGCTGAATGGGGCCTCCTCCTGTTCCTGTGTAACAGTCTGGAGAAGGGGCTGAATGGGGCCTCCTCCTGTTCCTGTGTAACAGTCTGGAGAAGGGGCTGAATGGGGCCTCCTCCTGTTCCTGTGTAACAGGCTGGAGAAGGGGCTGATTGGCCTCCTCCTGTTACTGTGTAACAGGCTGGAGACGAGGCTGAATGGCCTCCTCCTGTTCCTGTGTATCAGGCTGGAGAAGGGGCTGAATGGCCTCCTCCTGTTCCTGTGTAACAGGCTGGAGAAGGGGCTGAATGGCCTCCTCCTGTTCCTGTGTAACAGGCTGGAGAAGGGGCTGAATGGCCTCCTCCTGTTCCTGTGTATCAGGCTGGAGAATGGACTGAATGGGGCCTCCTCCTGTTCCTGTCGAACAGACTGGAGAAGGGGCTGAATGGGGCCTCCTCCTGTTCGTGTGTAACAGGCTGGAGAAGGGGCTGAATGGGGCCGCATCCTGTTACTGTGAAACAGTATGGAGTAGGGGCTGAATGGCCTCCACGTGTTCCTGTGTAACAGGCTGGAGAAGGGGCTGAATGGCGCCTCCTCCTGTTCCTGTGGAACAGGCTGGAGATGGGGCTGAATGGGGCCTCCACCTGTTCCTGTGTAACAGGCTGGAGATGGGGCTGAATGGGGCCTTCTCCTGTTCCTGTGTGACAGGCTGGAGAAGGGGCTGAATGGGGCCTCCTCCTGTTACTGTGAAACAGACTGGAGAAGGGGCTGAATGGGGCCTCCTCCTGTTCCTTTGTAACAGGCTGGGGAAGGGGCTGAATGGGACCTCCTCCTGTTCCTGTGTAACAGGCTGGAGAAGGGGCTGAATGGCCTCCTCCTGTTCCTGTGTAACAGGCTGGAGAAGGGGCTGAATGGACCTCCTCCTGTTCCTGTGTAACAAGCTGGAGAAGAGGCTGAATGGCCTCCTCCTGTTCCTGTGTAACAGGCTGGAGGAGGGGCTGAATGGGGCCTCCTCCTGTTCCTGTGTAACAGGCTGGAGAAGGGGCTGAATGGCCTCCTCCTGTTCCTGTGTAACAGGCTGGAGAAGAGGCTGAATGGCCTCCTCCTGTTCCTGTGTAACAGGCTGGAGAAGGGGCAGAATGGGGCCTCGTCCTGTTCCTGTGTAACAGGCTGGAGAAGGGGCTCAATGTCCTCCTCCTGTTCCTGTGTAACATGCTGGAGAAGAGGCTGAATGGCCTCCTCCTGTTCCTGTGTAACAGGCTGGAGAAGGGGCTGAATGGGGCCTCCTCCTGTTCCCGTGTAACAGGCTGGAGAAGGGGCTGAATGGGGCCTCCTCCTGTTCCTGTGTATCAGGCTGGAGAAGGGACTGAATGGGGTAACCTCCTGTTCCTGTGTAACAGGCTGGAGAAGGGGCTGAATGGCCTCCTCCTGTTCCTGTGTAACTGGCTGGAGAAGGGGCTGAATGGGGCCTCCTCCTGTTCCTGTGTAACAGGCTGGAGAAGGGGCCGAATGGCCTCCTCCTGTTCCTGTGTAACTGGCTGGAGAAGGGGCTGAATGGGGCCTCCTCCTGTTCCTGTGTAACAAGCTGGAGAAGGGGCTGAATGGGGCCTCCTACTGTTCCCTGTGTTACAGGCTGGAGAAGGGGCTGAATGGCCTCCTCCTGTTCCTCTGTAACAGGCTGGAGAAGGGGCTGAATGGCCTCCTCGTGTTCCTGTGTAACAGGCTGGAGAAGGAGCTGAATGTGGCCTCCTCCTGTTCCTGTGCAACAGGCTGGAGAAGGGGCTGAATGGGGCCTCCTCCTGTTCCTGTGTAACAGGCTGGAGAAGGGGCTGAATGGGGCCTCCTCCTGTTCCTGTGTAACAGGCTGAAGAAGGGGCTGAATGGCCTCCTCCTGTTCCTGTGTAACAGGATGGAGAAGGTGCTGAATGGCCTCCTCCTGTTCCTGTGTATCAGGCTGGAGAAGGGGCTGAATGGGGCCTCCTCCTGTTCCTGTGTAACAGGCTGGAGAAGGGGCTGAATGGGGCCTCCTCCTGTTCCTGTGTAACAGGCTGGAGAAGGGGCTGAATGGCCTCCTCCTTTTCCTGTGTAACAGGCTGGAGAAGGGGCTGAATGGGGCCTCCTCCTGTTCCTGTGTAACAGTCTGGAGAAGGGGCTGAATGTGGCCTCCTCCTGTTCCTGTGTAACAGGCTGGAGAAGGGGCTGATTGGCCTCCTCCTGTTACTGTGTAACAGGCTGGAGACGAGGCTGAATGGCCTCCTCCTGTTCCTGTGTATCAGGCTGGAGAAGGGGCTGAATGGCCTCCTCCTGTTCCTGTGTAACAGGCTGGAGAAGGGGCTGAATGGGGCCTCCTCCTGTTCGTGTGTAACAGGCTGGAGAAGGGGCTGAATGGGGCCGCATCCTGTTACTGTGAAACAGTATGGAGTAGGGGCTGAATGGCCTCCACGTGTTCCTGTGTAACAGGCTGGAGAAGGGGCTGAATGGCGCCTCCTCCTGTTCCTGTGGAACAGGCTGGAGATGGGGCTGAATGGGGCCTCCACCTGTTCCTGTGTAACAGGCTGGAGAAGGGGCAGAATGGGGCCTCGTCCTGTTCCTGTGTAACAGGCTGGAGAAGGGGCTCAATGTCCTCCTCCTGTTCCTGTGTAACATGCTGGAGAAGAGGCTGAATGGCCTCCTCCTGTTCCTGTGTAACAGGCTGGAGAAGGGGCTGAATGGGGCCTCCTCCTGTTCCCGTGTAACAGGCTGGAGAAGGGGCTGAATGGGGCCTCCTCCTGTTCCTGTGTATCAGGCTGGAGAAGGGACTGAATGGGGCAACCTCCTGTTCCTGTGTAACAGGCTGGAGAAGGGGCTGAATGGCCTCCTCCTGTTCCTGTGTAACTGGCTGGAGAAGGGGCTGAATGGGGCCTCCTCCTGTTCCTGTGTAACAGGCTGGAGAAGGGGCCGAATGGCCTCCTCCTGTTCCTGTGTAACTGGCTGGAGAAGGGGCTGAATGGGGCCTCCTCCTGTTCCTGTGTAACAAGCTGGAGAAGGGGCTGAATGGGGCCTCCTACTGTTCCCTGTGTTACAGGCTGGAGAAGGGGCTGAATGGCCTCCTCCTGTTCCTCTGTAACAGGCTGGAGAAGGGGCTGAATGGCCTCCTCGTGTTCCTGTGTAACAGGCTGGAGAAGGAGCTGAATGTGGCCTCCTCCTGTTCCTGTGCAACAGGCTGGAGAAGGGGCTGAATGGGGCCTCCTCCTGTTCCTGTGTAACAGGCTGGAGAAGGGGCTGAATGGGGCCTCCTCCTGTTCCTGTGTAACAGGCTGGAGAAGGGGCTGAATGGCCTCCTCCTGTTCCTGTGTAACAGGATGGAGAAGGTGCTGAATGGCCTCCTCCTGTTCCTGTGTATCAGGCTGGAGAAGGGGCTGAATGGGGCCTCCTCCTGTTCCTGTGTAACAGGCTGGAGAAGGGGCTGAATGGGGCCTCCTCCTGTTCCTGTGTAACAGGCTGGAGAAGGGGCTGAATGGCCTCCTCCTTTTCCTGTGTAACAGGCTGGAGAAGGGGCTGAATGGGGCCTCCTCCTGTTCCTGTGTAACAGTCTGGAGAAGGGGCTGAATGTGGCCTCCTCCTGTTCCTGTGTAACAGACTGGAGAAGGGGCTGATTGGCCTCCTCCTGTTACTGTGTAACAGGCTGGAGACGAGGCTGAATGGCCTCCTCCTGTTCCTGTGTATCAGGCTGGAGAAGGGGCTGAATGGCCTCCTCCTGTTCCTGTGTAACAGGCTGGAGAAGGGGCTGAATGGCCTCCTCCTGTTCCTGTGTAACAGGCTGGAGAAGGGGCTGAATGGCCTCCTCCTGTTCCTGTGTATCAGGCTGGAGAATGGGCTGAATGGGGCCTCCTCCTGTTCCTGTCGAACAGGCTGGAGAAGGGGCTGAATGGGGCCTCCTCCTGTTCGTGTGTAACAGGCTGGAGAAGGGGCTGAATGGGGCCGCATCCTGTTACTGTGAAACAGTATGGAGTAGGGGGTGAATGGCCTCCACGTGTTCCTGTGTCACAGGCTGGAGAAGGGGCTGAATGGGGCCTCCTCCTGTTCCTGTGTAACAGGCTGGAGAAGGGGCTGAATGGGGCCTCCTCCTGTTCCTGTGTAACAGGCTGGAGAAGGGGCTGAATGGCCTCCTCCTGTTCCTGTGTAACAGGCTGGAGAAGAGGCTGAATGGCCTCCTCCTGTTCCTGTGTAACAGGCTGGAGAAGGGGCAGAATGGGGCCTCCTCCTGTTCCTGTGTAACAGGCTGGAGAAGGGGCTGAATGTCCTCCTCCTGTTCCTGTGTAACATGCTGGAGAATAGGCTGAATGGCCTCCTCCTGTTCCTGTGTAACAGGCTGGAGAAGGGGCTGAATGGGGCCTCCTCCTGTTCCCGTGTAACAGGCTGGAGAAGGGGCTGAATGGGGCCTCCTCCTGTTCCTGTGTATCAGGCTGGAGAAGGGACTGAATGGGGCAACCTCCTGTTCCTGTGTAACAGGCTGGAGAAGGGGCTGAATGTGGCCTCCTCCTGTTCCTGTGCAACAGGCTGGAGAAGGGGCTGAATGGGGCCTCCTCCTGTTCCTGTGTAACAGGCTGGAGAAGGGGCTGAATGGGGCCTCCTCCTGTTCCTGTGTAACAGGCTGGAGAAGGCGCTGAATGGCCTCCTCCTGTTCCTGTGTATCAGGCTGGAGAAGGGGCTGAATGGGGCCTCCTCCTGTTCCTGTGTAACAGGATGGAGAAGGTGCTGAATGGCCTCCTCCTGTTCCTGTGTATCAGGCTGGAGAAGGGGCTGAATGGGGCCTCCTCCTGTTCCTGTGTAACAGGCTGGAGAAGGGGCTGAATGGCCTCCTCCTTTTCCTGTGTAACAGGCTGGAGAAGGGGCTGAATGGGGCCTCCTCCTGTTCCTGTGTAACAGTCTGGAGAAGGGGCTGAATGGGGCCTCCTCCTGTTCCTGTGTAACAGTCTGGAGAAGGGGCTGAATGGGGCCTCCTCCTGTTCCTGTGTAACAGGCTGGAGAAGGGGCTGATTGGCCTCCTCCTGTTACTGTGTAACAGGCTGGAGACGAGGCTGAATGGCCTCCTCCTGTTCCTGTGTATCAGGCTGGAGAAGGGGCTGAATGGCCTCCTCCTGTTCCTGTGTAACAGGCTGGAGAAGGGGCTGAATGGCCTCCTCCTGTTCCTGTGTAACAGGCTGGAGAAGGGGCTGAATGGCCTCCTCCTGTTCCTGTGTATCAGGCTGGAGAATGGACTGAATGGGGCCTCCTCCTGTTCCTGTCGAACAGACTGGAGAAGGGGCTGAATGGGGCCTCCTCCTGTTCGTGTGTAACAGGCTGGAGAAGGGGCTGAATGGGGCCGCATCCTGTTACTGTGAAACAGTATGGAGTAGGGGCTGAATGGCCTCCACGTGTTCCTGTGTAACAGGCTGGAGAAGGGGCTGAATGGCGCCTCCTCCTGTTCCTGTGGAACAGGCTGGAGATGGGGCTGAATGGGGCCTCCACCTGTTCCTGTGTAACAGGCTGGAGATGGGGCTGAATGGGGCCTCCTCCTGTTCCTGTGTGACAGGCTGGAGAAGGGGCTGAATGGGGCCTCCTCCTGTTACTGTGAAACAGACTGGAGAAGGGGCTGAATGGGGCCTCCTCCTGTTCCTTTGTAACAGGCTGGGGAAGGGGCTGAATGGGACCTCCTCCTGTTCCTGTGTAACAGGCTGGAGAAGGGGCTGAATGGCCTCCTCCTGTTCCTGTGTAACAGGCTGGAGAAGGGGCTGAATGGACCTCCTCCTGTTCCTGTGTAACAAGCTGGAGAAGAGGCTGAATGGCCTCCTCCTGTTCCTGTGTAACAGGCTGGAGGAGGGGCTGAATGGGGCCTCCTCCTGTTCCTGTGTAACAGGCTGGAGAAGGGGCTGAATGGCCTCCTCCTGTTCCTGTGTAACAGGCTGGAGAAGAGGCTGAATGGCCTCCTCCTGTTCCTGTGTAACAGGCTGGAGAAGGGGCAGAATGGGGCCTCGTCCTGTTCCTGTGTAACAGGCTGGAGAAGGGGCTCAATGTCCTCCTCCTGTTCCTGTGTAACATGCTGGAGAAGAGGCTGAATGGCCTCCTCCTGTTCCTGTGTAACAGGCTGGAGAAGGGGCTGAATGGGGCCTCCTCCTGTTCCCGTGTAACAGGCTGGAGAAGGGGCTGAATGGGGCCTCCTCCTGTTCCTGTGTATCAGGCTGGAGAAGGGACTGAATGGGGCAACCTCCTGTTCCTGTGTAACAGGCTGGAGAAGGGGCTGAATGGCCTCCTCCTGTTCCTGTGTAACTGGCTGGAGAAGGGGCTGAATGGGGCCTCCTCCTGTTCCTGTGTAACAGGCTGGAGAAGGGGCCGAATGGCCTCCTCCTGTTCCTGTGTAACTGGCTGGAGAAGGGGCTGAATGGGGCCTCCTCCTGTTCCTGTGTAACAAGCTGGAGAAGGGGCTGAATGGGGCCTCCTACTGTTCCCTGTGTTACAGGCTGGAGAAGGGGCTGAATGGCCTCCTCCTGTTCCTCTGTAACAGGCTGGAGAAGGGGCTGAATGGCCTCCTCGTGTTCCTGTGTAACAGGCTGGAGAAGGAGCTGAATGTGGCCTCCTCCTGTTCCTGTGCAACAGGCTGGAGAAGGGGCTGAATGGGGCCTCCTCCTGTTCCTGTGTAACAGGCTGGAGAAGGGGCTGAATGGGGCCTCCTCCTGTTCCTGTGTAACAGGCTGGAGAAGGGGCTGAATGGCCTCCTCCTGTTCCTGTGTAACAGGATGGAGAAGGTGCTGAATGGCCTCCTCCTGTTCCTGTGTATCAGGCTGGAGAAGGGGCTGAATGGGGCCTCCTCCTGTTCCTGTGTAACAGGCTGGAGAAGGGGCTGAATGGGGCCTCCTCCTGTTCCTGTGTAACAGGCTGGAGAAGGGGCTGAATGGCCTCCTCCTTTTCCTGTGTAACAGGCTGGAGAAGGGGCTGAATGGGGCCTCCTCCTGTTCCTGTGTAACAGTCTGGAGAAGGGGCTGAATGTGGCCTCCTCCTGTTCCTGTGTAACAGGCTGGAGAAGGGGCTGATTGGCCTCCTCCTGTTACTGTGTAACAGGCTGGAGACGAGGCTGAATGGCCTCCTCCTGTTCCTGTGTATCAGGCTGGAGAAGGGGCTGAATGGCCTCCTCCTGTTCCTGTGTAACAGGCTGGAGAAGGGGCTGAATGGCCTCCTCCTGTTCCTGTGTAACAGGCTGGAGAAGGGGCTGAATGGCCTCCTCCTGTTCCTGTGTATCAGGCTGGAGAATGGGCTGAATGGGGCCTCCTCCTGTTCCTGTCGAACAGGCTGGAGAAGGGGCTGAATGGGGCCTCCTCCTGTTCGTGTGTAACAGGCTGGAGAAGGGGCTGAATGGGGCCGCATCCTGTTACTGTGAAACAGTATGGAGTAGGGGCTGAATGGCCTCCACGTGTTCCTGTGTCACAGGCTGGAGAAGGGGCTGAATGGCGCCTCCTCCTGTTCCTGTGGAACAGGCTGGAGATGGGGCTGAATGGGGCCTCCACCTGTTCCTGTGTAACAGGCTGGAGATGGGGCTGAATGGGGCCTCCTCCTGTTCCTGTGTGACAGGCTGGAGAAGGGGCTGAATGGGGCCTCCTCCTGTTACTGTGAAACAGACTGGAGAAGGGGCTGAATGGCCTCCGCGTGTTCCTGTGTAACAGGCTGGAGATGGGGCTGAATGGGGCCTCCACCTGTTCCTGTGCAACAGGCTGGAGAAGGGGCTGAATGGGGCCTCCTCCTGTTCCTGTGTAACTGGCTGGAGAAGGGGCTGAATGGGGCCTCCTCCTGTTCCTGTGTCACAGGCTGGAGAAGGGGCTGAATGGGGCCTCCTCCTGTTCCCTGTATAACAGGCTGGGGAAGGGGCTGAATGGGGCCTACTCCTGTTCCTGTGTAACAGTCTGGAGAAGGGGCTGAATGGGACCTCCTCCTGTTCCTGTATAGCAGGTAGGAGAAGGGGCTGAATGGGGCCTCCTCCTGTTCCTGCGTAACATGCTGGAGAAGGAGCTGAATGGCCTCCTCCTGTTCCTGTGTAACATGCTGGAGAAGGGGCTGAATGGCCTCCTCCTGTTCCTCTGTAACAGGCTGGAGAAGGAGAAGGGGCTGAATGGGGCCACCTCCTGTTCCTGTGTAACAGGCTGGAGAAGGGGCTGAATGGGGCCTCCTCCTGTTCCTGTGTAACAGGCTGGGGAAGGGGCTGAATGTGGCCTCCTTCTGTTCCAATGTAACTGGCTGGAGAAGGGGCTGAATGTCCTCCTCCTGTTCCTGTGTAACAGGCTGGAGAAGGGGCTGAATGGCCTCCTCCTGTTCCTGTGTAACAGTCTGGAGAAGGGGCTGAATGGTGCCTCCACCTGTTCCTGTGTAACAGGCTGGAGAAGGGGCTGAATTGCCTCCTCCTGTTCCTGTGTAACAGACTGGAGAAGGGGCAGAATGGCCTCCTCCTGTTCCTGTGAAACAGGCTGGAGAAGGGGCTGAATGGCCTCCTCCTGTTCCTGGGTAACAGGCTGGAGAAAGGGCTGCATGGGGCCTCCTCCTGTTCCTGTGTAAAAGGCTGGAGAAGGGGCTGAATGGCCTCCTCCTGTTCCTGTGTAACAGGCTGGAGAAGGGGCTGAATGGCCTCCTCCTGTTCCTGTGTAACAGGCTGGAGAAGGGGCTGAATGGCCTCCTGCTGTTCCTGTGTAACAGGCTGGAGAAGGGGCTGAATGGGGCCTCCTCCTGTTCCTGTGTAACAGGCTGCAGAAGGGGCTGATTGGGACCCCCTCCTGTTCCTGTGTAACAGGCTGGAGAAGGGGCTGAATGGGGCCTTCCCCTTTTCCTGTGTAACAGGCTGGAGAAGGGGCTGAATGGCCTCCTCCTGTTCGTGACTTACAGGCTGGAGAATGGGCTGAATGTCCTCCACATGTTCCTGTGTAACAGGCTGGAGAAGGGGCTGCATGGCCTCCTATTGTTCCAGTGTAACCGGCTGGAGAAGGGGCTGAATGGGGCCTCCTCCTGTTCCCGTGTAACAGGCTGGAGAAGGGGCTGAATGGCCTCCTCCTGTTCCTGTGGAACAGGCTGGAGAAGAGGCTGAATGGCCTCCTCCTGTTCCCGTGTAACAGGCTGGAGAAGGGGCTGAATGGGGCCTCCTCCAGTTCCTGTGTATCAGGCTGGAGAAGTGACTGAATGGGGCCTCCTCCTGTTCCTGTGTAACAGGCTGGAGAAGGGGCTGAATGGCCTCCTCCTGTTCCTGTGTAACCGGCTGGAGAAGGGGCTGAATGGGGCCTCCTCCTGTTCCCGTGTAACAGGCTGGAGAAGGGGCTGAATGGCCTCCTCCTGTTCCTGTGGAACAGGCTGGAGAAGAGGCTGAATGGCCTCCTCCTGTTCCTGTGTAACAGGCTGGAGAAGGGGCAGAATGGGGCCTCCTCCTGTTCCTGTGTAACAGGCTGGAGAAGGGGCTCAATGTCCTCCTCCTGTTCCTGTGTAACATGCTGGAGAAGAGGCTGAATGGCCTCCTCCTGTTCCTGTGTAACAGGCTGGAGAAGGGGCTGAATGGGGCCTCCTCCTGTTCCCGTGTAACAGGCTGGAGAAGGGGCTGAATGGGGCCTCCTCCTGTTCCTGTGTATCAGGCTGGAGAAGGGACTGAATGGGGCAACCTCCTGTTCCTGTGTAACAGGCTGGAGAAGGGGCTGAATGGCCTCCTCCTGTTCCTGTGTAACTGGCTGGAGAAGGGGCTGAATGGGGCCTCCTCCTGTTCCTGTGTAACAGGCTGGAGAAGGGGCCGAATGGCCTCCTCCTGTTCCTGTGTAACTGGCTGGAGAAGGAGCTGAATGGGGCCTCCTCCTGTTCCTGTGTAACCAGCTGGAGAAGGGGCTGAATGGGGCCTCCTACTGTTCCCTGTGTTACAGGCTGGAGAAGGGGCTGAATGGCCTCCTCCTGTTCCTCTGTAACAGGCTGGAGAAGGGGCTGAATGGCCTCCTCGTGTTGCTGTGTAACAGGCTGGAGAAGGAGCTGAATGTGGCCTCCTCCTGTTCCTGTGCAACAGGCTGGAGAAGGGGCTGAATGGGGCCTCCTCCTGTTCCTGTGTAACAGGCTGGAGAAGGGGCTGAATGGGGCCTCCTCCTGTTCCTGTGTAACAGGCTGGAGAAGGGGCTGAATGGCCTCCTCCTGTTCCTGTGTAACAGGATGGAGAAGGTGCTGAATGGCCTCCTCCTGTTCCTGTGTATCAGGCTGGAGAAGGGGCTGAATGGGGCCTCCTCCTGTTCCTGTGTAACAGGCTGGAGAAGGGGCTGAATGGCCTCCTCCTTTTCCTGTGTAACAGGCTGGAGAAGGGGCTGAATGGGGCCTCCTCCTGTTCCTGTGTAACAGTCTGGAGAAGGGGCTGAATGTGGCCTCCTCCTGTTCCTGTGTAACAGGCTGGAGAAGGGGCTGATTGGCCTCCTCCTGTTACTGTGTAACAGGCTGGAGACGAGGCTGAATGGCCTCCTCCTGTTCCTGTGTATCAGGCTGGAGAAGGGGCTGAATGGCCTCCTCCTGTTCCTGTGTAACAGGCTGGAGAAGGGGCTGAATGGCCTCCTCCTGTTCCTGTGTAACAGGCTGGAGAAGGGGCTGAATGGCCTCCTCCTGTTCGTGTGTAACAGGCTGGAGAAGGGGCTGAATGGGGCCGCATCCTGTTACTGTGAAACAGTATGGAGTAGGGGCTGAATGGCCTCCACGTGTTCCTGTGTCACAGGCTGGAGAAGGGGCTGAATGGCGCCTCCTCCTGTTCCTGTGGAACAGGCTGGAGATGGGGCTGAATGGGGCCTCCACCTGTTCCTGTGTAACAGGCTGGAGATGGGGCTGAATGGGGCCTCCTCCTGTTCCTGTGTGACAGGCTGGAGAAGGGGCTGAATGGGGCCTCCTCCTGTTACTGTAAAACAGACTGGAGAAGGGGCTGAATGGCCTCCGCGTGTTCCTGTGTAACAGGCTGTAGATGGGGCTGAATGGGGCCTCCACCTGTTCCTGTGCAACAGGCTGGAGAAGGGGCTGAATGGGGCCTCCTCCTGTTCCTGTGTAACTGGCTGGAGAAGGGGCTGAATGGGGCCTCCTCCTGTTCCTGTGTCACAGGCTGGAGAAGGGGCTGAATGGGGCCTCCTCCTGTTCCCTGTATAACAGGCTGGGGAAGGGGCTGAATGGGGCCTACTCCTGTTCCTGTGTAACAGTCTGGAGAAGGGGCTGAATGGGACCTCCTCCTGTTCCTGTATAGCAGGTAGGAGAAGGGGCTGAATGGGGCCTCCTCCTGTTCCTGTGTAACATGCTGGAGAAGGAGCTGAATGGTCTCCTCCTGTTCCTGTGTAACATGCTGGAGAAGGGGCTGAATGGCCTCCTCCTGTTCCTCTGTAACAGGCTGGAGAAGGAGAAGGGGCTGAATGGGGCCACCTCCTGTTCCTGTGTAACAGGCTGGAGAAGGGGCTGAATGGGGCCTCCTCCTGTTCCTGTGTAACAGGCTGGGGAAGGGGCTGAATGTGGCCTCCTTCTGTTCCTGTGTAACTGGCT
The DNA here is from genome assembly GCF_964213995.1 of Mustelus asterias. Classification (NCBI taxonomy): domain Eukaryota; kingdom Metazoa; phylum Chordata; class Chondrichthyes; order Carcharhiniformes; family Triakidae; genus Mustelus; species Mustelus asterias. Next base: position 148,509 of record NW_027590839.1, read on the forward strand.
GGAGAAGGGGCTGAATGTCCTCCTCCTGTTCCTGTGTAACAGGCTGGAGAAGGGGCTGAATGGCCTCCTCCTGTTCCTGTGTAACAGTCTGGAGAAGGGGCTGAATGGTGCCTCCACCTGTTCCTGTGTAACAGGCTGGAGAAGGGGCTGAATTGCCTCCTCCTGTTCCTGTGTAACAGACTGGAGAAGGGGCAGAATGGCCTCCTCCTGTTCCTGTGAAACAGGCTGGAGAAGGGGCTGAATGGCCTCCTCCTGTTCCTGGGTAACAGGCTGGAGAAAGGGCTGCATGGGGCCTCCTCCTGTTCCTGTGTAAACGGCTGGAGAAGGGGCTGAATGGCCTCCTCCTGTTCCTGTGTAACAGGCTGGAGAAGGGGCTGAATGGCCTCCTCCTGTTCCTGTGTAACAGGCTGGAGAAGGGGCTGAATGGCCTCCTCCTGTTCCTGTGTAACAGGCTGGAGAAGGGGCTGAATGGCCTCCTCCTGTTCCTTTGTAACAGGCTGGAGAAGGGGCTAAATGGCCTCCTCCTGTTCCTGTGTAACAGGCTGGAGAAGGGGCTGAATGGGGCCTCATGTTCCTGTGTAACAGGCTGGAGCAGGGGCTGAATGGGGCCTCCTCCTGTTCCTGTGTAACAGGCTGCAGAAGGGGCTGATTGGGACCCCCTCCTGTTCCTGTGTAACAGGCTGGAGAAGGGGCTGAATGGGGCCTTCCCCTTTTCCTGTGTAACAGGCTGGAGAAGGGGCTGAATGGCCTCCTCCTGTCCGTGACTTACAGGCTGGAGAATGGGCTGAATGTCCTCCACATGTTCCTGTGTAACAGGCTGGAGAAGGGGCTGCATGGCCTCCTATTGTTCCAGTGTAACAGTCTGGAGAAGGGGCTGAATGGGGCCTCCTCCTGTTCCCGTGTAACAGGCTGGAGAAGGGGCTGAATGGGGCCTCCTCCAGTTCCTGTGTATCAGGCTGGAGAAGTGACTGAATGGGGCCTCCTCCTGTTCCTGTGTAACAGGCTGGAGAAGGGGCTGAATGGCCTCCTCCTGTTCCTGTGTAACCGGCTGGAGAAGGGGCTGAATGGGGCCTCCTCCTGTTCCCGTGTAACAGGCTGGAGAAGGGGCTGAATGGGGCCTCCTCCTGTTCCTGTGTAACAGGCTGGAGAAGGGGCTGAATGGGGCCTCCTCCTGTTCCCGTGTAACAGGCTGGAGAAGGGACTGAATATGGCCTCCTCCTGTTCCTGTGTAACAGGCTGGAGAAGGGGCTGAATGGCCTCCTCCTGTTCCTGTGTAACAGGCTGGAGAAGGGGCTGAATGGGGCCTCCTCCTGTTCCTGTGTAACTGGCTGGAGAAGCGGCTGAATGGGGCCTCCTCCTGTTCCTGTGTATCAGGCTGGAGAAGGGGCTGAATGGGGCGTCCTCCTGTTCCTGTGTAACAGGCTGGAGAAGGGGCTGAATGGGACCTCCTCCTGTTCCTGTGTAACAGGCTGGAGAAGGGGCTGAATGGGGCCTCCTCCTGTTCCTTTGTAACAGGCTGGAGAAGGGGCTGAATGGGGCCTCCTCCGGTTCCTTTGTAACAGGCTGGAGAAGGGGCAGAATGGGGCCTCCTCCTGTTCCTGTGTAACCAGCTGGAGAAGGGGCTGAATGGGGCCTCCTGCTGTTCCCTGTGTTATAGGCTGGAGAAGGGGCTGAATGGCCTCCCCTGTTCCTGTGTAACATGCTGGAGAAGGGGCTGAATGGCCTCCTCCTGTTCCTGTGTAACAGGCTGGAGAAGGGGCTGAATGGGGCCTCCTGTTCCTGTGTAACAGGGTGGAGAAGGGGCTGAATGGGGCCTCCTCCTGTTCCTGTGTAACAGGATGGAGAAGGAGCTGAATGGCCTCCTCCTGTTCCTGTGTAACAGGCAGGAGAAGGGGCTGAATGGGGCCTCCTCCTGTTCCTGTGTAACAGGCTGGGGATGGGGCTGAATGGGGCCTCCTCCTGTTCCTGTTTAACAGGCTGGAGCAGGGGCTGAATGGCCTCCTCCTGTTCCTGTGTAACAGGCTGGAGAAGGGGCTGAATGGCCTCCTCCTGTTCCTGTGTAACAGGCTGGAGAAGGGGCTGAATGGCCTCCTCCTGTTCCTGTCTAAAAGGCTGGAGAAGGGGCTGAATGGGGCCTCCTCCTGTTCCTGTGTAACAGGCTGGTGAAGGGGCTGAATGGCCTCCTCCTGTTCCTGTGTAACAGGCTGGAGAAGGCGCTGAATGGGGCCTCCTCCTGTTCCTGTGACACAGGCTGGAGAAGGGGCTGAATGGCCTCCTCCTTTTCCCTGTGCAACAGGCTGGAGAAGGGGCTGAATGGCCTCCTCCTGTTCCTGTGTAACAGGCTGGAGAAGGGGCTGCATGGGACCTCCTCCTGTTCCTTTGTAACAGGCTGGAGAAGGGGCTGAATGGGGCCTCCTACTGTTCCTGTGTAACAGGCTGGAGAAGGGGCTGAATGGGGCCTCCTCCTGTTCCTGTGTAACAGGATGGAGAAGGGGCTGAATGGGGCCTCCTTCTGTTCCTGTGTAACAGGATGGAGAAGGGGCTGAATGGGGCCTCCTCCTGTTCCTGTTTAACAGGCTGGAGCAAGGGCTGAATGGCCTCCTCCTGTTCCTGTGTAACAGGCTGGAGAAGGGGCTGAATGGGGCCTCCTCCTGTTCCTGTGTAACCGGCTGGAGAAGGGGCTGAATGGGGCCTCCTCCTGTTCCTGTGGAACAGGCTGGAGAAGGGGCTGAATGGGGCCTCAGCCTGTTCCTGTGTAACCGGCTGGAGAAGGGGCTCAATGGGGCCTCCTCCTGTTCCTGTGTAACAGGCTGGAGAAGGGGCTGAATGGGGCCTCCTCCTTTTCCTGTGTAACAGGGTGGAGAAGGGGCTGAATGGGGCCTCCTCGTGTTCCTGTGTAACAGGATGGAGAAGGAGCTGAATGGGGCCTCCTCCTGTTCCTGTGTAACAGGCAGGAGAAGGGGCTGAATGGGGCCTCCTCCTGTTCCTGTGTAACAGGCTGGAGATGGGGCTGAATGGGGCCTCCTCCTGTTCCTGTGTAACCGGCTGGAGAAGGGGCTGAATGGGGCCTCCACCTGTTCCTGTGTAACAGGCTGGAGAAGGGGCTGAATGGGGCCTCCACCTGTTCCTGTGTAACAGGCTGGAGAAGGGGCTGAATGGGGCCTCCTCCTGTTCCTTTGTCACAGGCTGGAGATGGGGCTGAATGGGGCCTCCTCCTGTTCCTGTGTAACAGGCTGGAGATGGGGCTGAATGGGGCCTCCTCCTGTTCCTGTGTAACAGGCTGGAGAAGGGACTGAATGGCCTCCTCCTGATCCTGTGTTACAGGATGGAGAAGGAGCTGAATGGCCTCCTCCTGTTCCTGTGTAACAGGCAGGAGAAGGGGCTGAATGGGGCCTCCTCCTGTTCCTGTTTAACAGGCTGGAGCAGGGGCTGAATGGCCTCCTCCTGTTCCTGTGTAACAGGCTGGAGAAGGGGCTGAATGGCCTCCTCCTGTTCCTGTGTAACAGGCTGGAGAAGGGGCTGAATGGCCTCCTCCTGTTCCTGTCTAACAGGCTGGAGAAGGGGCTGAATGGGGCCTCCTCCTGTTCCTGTGTAACAGGCTGGTGAAGGGGCTGAATGGCCTCCTCCTGTTCCTGTGTAACAGGCTGGAGAAGGCGCTGAATGGGGCCTCCTCCTGTTCCTGTGAAACAGGCTGGAGAAGGGGCTGAATGGCCTCCTCCTTTTCCCTGTGCAACAGGCTGGAGAAGGGGCTGAATGGCCTCCTCCTGTTCCTGTGTAACAGGCTGGAGAAGGGGCTGCATGGGACCTCCTCCTGTTCCTTTGTAACAGGCTGGAGAAGGGGCTGAATGGGGCCTCCTACTGTTCCTGTGTAACAGGCTGGAGAAGGGGCTGAATGGGGCCTCCTCCTGTTCCTGTGTAACAGGATGGAGAAGGGGCTGAATGGGGCCTCCTTTTGTTCCTGTGTAACAGGATGGAGAAGGGGCTGAATGGGGCCCCCTCCTGTTCCTGTTTAACAGGCTGGAGCAGGGGCTGAATGGCCTCCTCCTGTTCCTGTGTAACAGGCTGGAGAATGGGCTGAATGGGGCCTCCTCCTGTTCCTGTGTAACCGGCTGGAGAAGGGGCTGAATGGGGCCTCCTCCTGTTCCTGTGGAACAGGCTGGAGAAGGGGCTGAATGGGGCCTCCTCCTGTTCCTGTGTAACCGGCTGGAGAAGGGGCTCAATGGGGCCTCCTCCTGTTCCTGTGTAACAGGCTGGAGAAGGGGCTGAATGGGGCCTCCTCCTTTTCCTGTGTAACAGGGTGGAGAAGGGGCTGAATGGGGCCTCCTCGTGTTCCTGTGTAACAGGCAGGAGAAGGGGCTGAATGGGGCCTCCTCCTGTTCCTGTGTAACAGGCTGGAGATGGGGCTGAATGGGGCCTCCTCCTGTTCCTGTGTAACCGGCTGGAGAAGGGGCTGAATGGGGCCTCCACCTGTTCCTGTGTAACAGGCTGGAGAAGGGGCTGAATGGGGCCTCCACCTGTTCCTGTGTAACAGGCTGGAGAAGGGGCTGAATGGGGCCTCCTCCTGTTCCTTTGTCACAGGCTGGAGATGGGGCTGAATGGGGCCTCCTCCTGTTCCTGTGTAACAGGCTGGAGATGGGGCTGAATGGGGCCTCCTCCTGTTCCTGTGTAACAGGCTGGAGAAGGGACTGAATGGCCTCCTCCTGATCCTGTGTTACAGGATGGAGAAGGAGCTGAATGGCCTCCTCCTGTTCCTGTGTAACAGGCAGGAGAAGGGGCTGAATGGGGCCTCCTCCTGTTCCTGTGTAACAGGCTGGAGAAGGGGCTGAATGGGGCCTCCTCCTGTTCCTGTGTAACAGGCTGGAGAAGGGGCTGAATGGGGCCTCCTCCTGTTCCTGTGTAACAGGCTGGAGAAGGGGCTGAATGGCCTCCTCCTGTTCCTGTGTAACAGGCTGGAGAAGGGGCTGAATGGCCTCCTCCTGTTCCTGTCTAACAGGCTGGAGAAGGGGCTGAATGGGGCCTCCTCCTGTTCCTGTGTAACAGGCTGGTGAAGGGGCTGAATGGCCTCCTCCTGTTCCTGTGTAACAGGCTGGAGAAGGCGCTGAATGGGGCCTCCTCCTGTTCCTGTGAAACAGGCTGGAGAAGGGGCTGAATGGCCTCCTCCTTTTCCCTGTGCAACAGGCTGGAGAAGGGGCTGAATGGCCTCCTCCTGTTCCTGTGTAACAGGCTGGAGAAGGGGCTGCATGGGACCTCCTCCTATTCCTTTGTAACAGGCTGGAGAAGGGGCTGAATGGGGCCTCCTCCTGTTCCTGTGTAACAGGCTGGAGAAGGGGCTGAATGGGGCCTCCTCCTGTTCCTGTGTAACAGGATGGAGAAGGGGCTGAATGGGGCCTCCTTCTGTTCCTGTGTAACAGGATGGAGAAGGGGCTGAATGGGGCCTCCTCCTGTTCCTTTGTAACAGGCTGGACAAGGGGCTGAATGGCCTCCTCCTGTTCCTGTTTAACAGGCTGGAGCAGGGGCTGAATGGCCTCCTCCTGTTCCTGTGTAACATGCTGGAGAAGGGGCTGAATGGGGCCTCCTCCTGGTCCTGTGTAACCGGCTGGAGAAGGGGCGGAATGGGGCCTCCTTCTGTTCCTGTGGAACAGGCTGGAGAAGGGGCTGAATGGGGCCTCCTCCTTTTCCTGTTTAACAGGATGGAGAAGGGGCTGAATGGGGCCTCCTCCTGTTCCTGTGTAACAGGCAGGAGAAGGGGCTGAATGGGGCCTCCTCCTGTTCCTTTGTAACAGGCTGGAGAAGGGGCTGAATGGCCTCCTCCTGTTCCTGTTTAACAGGCTGGAGCAGGGGCTGAATGGCCTCCTCCTGTTCCTGTGCAACAGGCTGGAGAAGGGGCTGAATGAGGCCTCCTCCTGTTCCTGTGTAACAGGCTGGAGAAGGGGCTGAATGGGGCCTCCTCCTGTTCCTGTGTAACAGGCTGGAGAAGGGGCTGAATGGGGCCTCCTCCTGTTCCTGTGTAACCGGCTGGAGATGGGGCTGAATGGGCCTTCCTCCTGTTCCTGTGTAACAGGCTGGAGAAGGGGCTGAATGGCCTCCTCCTGTTCCTGTGTAACAGCCTGGAGAAGTGGCTGAATGGGGCCTCCTCCTGTTCCTGTGTAACAGGCTGGAGAATGGGCTGAATGGGGCCTCCTCCTGTTCCTGTGTAACAAGCTGGAGAAAGGGATGAACATAGAACATAGAACATTACAGCGCAGTACAGGCCCTTCGGCCCTCAATGTTGCGCCGAACAGTGAAACCATTCTAAAGCCCCTCTAACCTACACTATTCCAATGTCATCCATATGTTTATCCAATAACCATTTGAATGCTCTTAATGTTGGCGAGTCCACTACTGCTGCAGGCTGGGCATTCCACGCCCTTAGTACTCTCTGAGTGAAGAACCTCCCTCTAACATCTGTCCTATGTCTCTCACCCCTCAATTTAAAGCTATGTCCACTCGTGTTTGCCATCACCATCTGAGGAAAAAGGCTCTCACTATCCACCCTATCTAATCCTCTGATCATCTTGTATGCCTGTATTAAGTCACCTCTTTACCTTCTTCTCTCTGACGAAAACAGCCTCAAGACCCTCAGCCTTTCCTCATATGATCTTCCCACCATACCAGGCAACATCCTAGTAAATCTCCTCTGCACCCTTTCCAACGCTTCCATATCTTTCCTATAATGTGGCGACCAGAACTGTACGCAATACTCCAAATGCGGCCGCACCAGTTTTGTACAGCTGCAACATGAACTCCCGGCTCCGAAACTCAATCCCTCTACCAATAAAAGCTTGCACTCCGTACGCCTTCTTAACAACTCTATCAACCTGGGTGCCAACCTTCAGGGATCTATGCACATGGACACCCAGATCCCTCTGTTCATCCACACTACCAAGTATCTTACCATTCGCCCAGTACTCTGTATTCCTGTTACTCCTTCCAAAGTGAATCACCTCACACTTTTCCGCATTAACTCCATTTGCCACCTCTCAGCCCAGCTCTGCAGCTTATCTATGTCCCTCTGTAACCTGCAACAACATTCCACACTGTCCACAACTCCACAGACTTTAGTGTCATCCGCAAATTTACTAACCCATCTTTCTACGCCCTCATCCAGGTCATTTATAAAAATGACAAACAGCAGTGGCCCCAAAACAGATCCTTGCGGTACACCACTAGTAACTGAACTCCAGGATGGACATTTCCCATCAACCACCACCCTCTGTCTTCTTACAGCTAGCCAATTCCTGATCCAAACCGCGAAATCACCCTCAATCCCATGCCTCCGTATCTTCTGCAATAGCTTACCGTGGGGAACCTTTTCAAACGCTTTACTGAAATTGATATACACCACATCAACCGCTTTACCCTCATCCACCTCTTTGGTCACCTTCTCAAAGAACTCTAAATAGTTGCACAATCCCCAAGGATCACTCTCAATATTGAAACAATCCCCAAGGATCACGCAGAACAGTGACACAATCCCCAATGATCACTCTAAATAGTGACACAATCCCCAAGGATCACTCAAAATAGTGACACAATCCCCAAGGATCACTCTATATAGTGACACAATCCCCAAGGATCACTCTAAATAGTGACACCATCCCCAAGGATCACTCTAAATAGTTACTCAATCCCCAAAGATCACACTAAATAGTGACACAATCCACGAGGATCACTATCAATAGTGACACAAACCCGAAGGATCACTCTAAATAGTGACGCAATTCCCAAGGATCACTCTAAATAGAGACACAATCCTCAAGGATCACTCGAAATAGTGGCACAATCCCCAAGGATGACTCTAAATAGTGACACAATCCACAAGGACCACTCTAAATAATGACACAATCCCAAAGGATCACTCTAAATAGTGTCAGAATACCCAAGGATCACTCTAAATAAAGACACAATCCTCAAGGATCACTCTAAATAGTGACACAATCCCCAAGGATCACTCACAATAGAGACACAATCCCCAAGGATCACTCTAAATAGTGTCACAATCCCCAAGGATCACTCTAAATAGTGACACAATCCCCAAGGATCACTCCAAGTCGTGACACAATCCCCCAAGGATCACTCTAAATAGTAACACAGACCCAAAGATTACTCTCAATAGTGACACAATACCCAAGGATCTCTCTAAATAGTGACACAATCCCCAAGGATCACTCTAAATAGTTACACAATCCACAAGTATCACTCTAAATACTGACACAATCCACAAGGATCATTTCAAACTGTTACACACTCCACAAGGATCACTCAGAACAGTGACAAATTCTCCAAAGAATCACCCTCAATATTGAAACAATCCCCAATGATGACGCAGAATAGTGACACAATCCCCAAGGATCAATCTAATTAGATCCACAATCCCCAACAATCACTCCAAATAGTGTCACAATCCCCAAGGATCACTCCCAATAGTTACACAATCCACAAGGATCACTCTAAATTATGACACAATTCCCAAAGATCACTCTAAATAATGACACAATCCCCAAGGATGGCACTAAATAGTGACACTATCCCCAAAGACCAATCTAAATAGTGTCACAACCCCAAGGATCAATCTAAATAGTGACACAATCACCAAGGATCACTCTAAATAGTGACACAATCCCCAAGGATCACTCTAAATAGTGACACAATCCCCAAGGATCACTCTCAATATTGAAACAGTCCCCAAGAATCACGCAGATTAGTGACACAATCCACAAGGATCACTCGAAATACTAACACAATCCCCAAGGTTCACTCTAAATAATGACACAATCCCCAAGGATCACACTAAATAATGACACAATCCCCAAGGACCACTCTAAATAGTGTCACAATCCCCAAGGATCATTCTAAATAGTGACACAATCCCCAAGGATCACTCTAAATAGTGACACAATTCCCAAGGATCACTCTAAATAGTGACACAATCACCAAGGATCATTCTAAATAGTGACACAATCCCCAAGGATCACTCTAAATAGTGACACAATCCCCAAGGATCACTCTAAATAGTGACACAATCCCCAAGGATCACTCTAAATAATGACAAAATCCCCAAGGATCACTCTAAATAGTGACACAATCCCCAAGGATCACTCTAAATAGTAACACAATCCTCAAGGATCACTCTCAATATTGAAACAGTCCCCAAGGATCACGCAGAATAGTGACACAATCCCCAAGGATCACACGAAATACTAACGCAATCCCCAAGGATCACTCTAAATAGTGACACAATACCCAAGGATCACTCTAAATAGTGACACAATTCCCAACGATCACTCTAAATAGTGTCACAATCCCCAAGGATCACTCTAAATAGTGACACAATCCCCAAGGATCACTCCAAGTCGTGACACAATCCCCCAAGGATCACTCTAAATAGTAACACAGACCCAAAGATTACTCTCAATAGTGACACAATACCCAAGGATCTCTCTAAATAGTGACACAATCCCCAAGGATCACTCTAAATAGTTACACAATCCACAAGTATCACTCTAAATACTGACACAATCCACAAGGATCATTTCAAACTGTTACACACTCCACAAGGATCACTCAGAACAGTGACAAATTCTCCAAAGAATCACCCTCAATATTGAAACAATCCCCAATGATGACGCAGAATAGTGACACAATCCCCAAGGATCAATCTAATTAGATCCACAATCCCCAACAATCACTCCAAATAGTGTCACAATCCCCAAGGATCACTCCCAATAGTTACACAATCCACAAGGATCACTCTAAATTATGACACAATTCCCAAAGATCACTCTAAATAATGACACAATCCCCAAGGATGGCACTAAATAGTGACACTATCCCCAAAGACCAATCTAAATAGTGTCACAACCCCAAGGATCAATCTAAATAGTGACACAATCACCAAGGATCACTCTAAATAGTGACACAATCCCCAAGGATCACTCTAAATAGTGACACAATCCCCAAGGATCACTCTCAATATTGAAACAGTCCCCAAGAATCACGCAGATTAGTGACACAATCCACAAGGATCACTCGAAATACTAACACAATCCCCAAGGTTCACTCTAAATAATGACACAATCCCCAAGGATCACACTAAATAATGACACAATCCCCAAGGACCACTCTAAATAGTGTCACAATCCCCAAGGATCATTCTAAATAGTGACACAATCCCCAAGGATCACTCTAAATAGTGACACAATTCCCAAGGATCACTCTAAATAGTGACACAATCACCAAGGATCATTCTAAATAGTGACACAATCCCCAAGGATCACTCTAAATAGTGACACAATCCCCAAGGATCACTCTAAATAGTGACACAATCCCCAAGGATCACTCTAAATAATGACAAAATCCCCAAGGATCACTCTAAATAGTGACACAATCCCCAAGGATCACTCTAAATAGTAACACAATCCTCAAGGATCACTCTCAATATTGAAACAGTCCCCAAGGATCACGCAGAATTGTGACACAATCCCCAAGGATCACACGAAATACTAACGCAATCCCCAAGGATCACTCTAAATAGTGACACAATACCCAAGGATCACTCTAAATAGTGACACAATTCCCAACGATCACTCTAAATAGTGGCACAATCCCCAAGGATCACTCTAAATAGTGACACAATCCCCAAGGATCACTCTAAATAGTGTCACAATCCCCAAGGATCACTCTAAATAGTGACACAATCCCCAAGGATCACTCTAAATGCTAACACAATCCCAAAGGATCACTCTAAATAGTGACACAATTCCCAACGATCACTCTAAATAGTGGCACAATCCCCAAGGATCACTCTAGATAGTGACACAATTCCCAAGGATCACTCTAAATAGTGACACAATCTCCAAGGATCACTCTAAATAGTGACACAATACCCAAGGATCACACTAAATAGTGACACAATCCCCAAGGATCGCTCTAAATAGTGACACAATCCCCAAGGATCACTCTAAATAGAGACACAGTCCCAAGGATCACTCTAAATAGTGACACAATCCCCAAGGATCACTCTAAATAGTGACACAATCCCCAAGGATCACTCTAAATAGTGACACAATCCCCAAGGATCACTCTAAATAGAGACACAATGCCAAGGATCACTCTAAATAGTGACACAATCCCCAAGTATCATTCTAAATACTGACACAGTCCCCAAGGATCACTCCAAATAGTGACACAATCCCCATGGATCAATCTAAATAGTGACACAATCCTCAAGGATCACTCTAAATACTGACACAATACCCAAGGATCACTCTAAATACTGACACAATACCCAAGGATCACTCTAAATACTGACACAAACCCCAAGGATCGCTGTAAATAGTGACACAATCCCAAAGGATCACTCGAAATAGTGACACAATCCACAACGATCACTCTAAATATTGACACAATCCCCAAGGATCACTCCAAATAGTGTCACAATCCCCAAGGATCACTCTAACTAGTGACACAATCCCCAAGGATCACTCTAAATAGTGACACAATCCACAAGGATCACTCTAAAAGGTGACACAATCCCCAAGGATCACTCTAAATAGTGACACAATCCCCAAGGATCACTCTCAATCGTTACACAATCCACAAGGATCACTCTAAATAGTGACACAATCCACAAGGATCATTTTAAACTGTGACACAATTCACAAGGATCACTCAAAATAGTGACAAATTCTCCAAGGATCACTCTCAATATTGAAACCATCCCCAATGATCACGCAGAATAGTGACACAATCCCCAAGGATCACTCTAAATACTAACACAATCCCCAAGGATCACTCTAAATAGTGACACAATCCCCAAGGATCACTCTAAATCGTGACACAATCCCCAAGGATCACTCTAAATAGTAACACAATCCCCAAGGATCACTCTAAATAGTGACACAATCCCCACGGATCACTCTAAATAGTGACACAATCCCCAAGGATCACTCTAAATAGTTACACAATCCACAAGTATCACTCTAAATACTGACACAATCCACAAGGATCATTTTAAACTGTTACACAATCCACAAGGATCACTCAGAACAGTGACAAATTCTCCAAAGAATCACCCTCAATATTGAAACAATCCCCAATGATGACGCAGAATAGTGACACAATCCCCAAGGATCAATCTAATTTGATCCACAATCCCCAACAATCACTCCAAATAGTGTCACAATCCCCAAGGATCACTCTCAATAGTTACACAATCCACAAGGATCACTCTAAATTATGACACAATTCCCAAAGATCACTCTAAATAATGACACAATCCCCAAGGATGACACTAAATAGTGACACTATCCCCAAGGACCAATCTAAATAGTGTCACAACCCCAAGGATCAATCTAAATAGTGACACAATCACCAAGGATCACTCTAAATAGTGACACAATCCCCAAGGATCACTCTAAATAGTGACACAATCCCCAAGGATCACTCTCAATA